>NC_058410.1:28656172-28725085 GCF_002201575.2 Neomonachus schauinslandi | reverse complement strand
CTTTCTTTCTTTCTTTCTTTCTTTCTTTCTTTCTTTCTTTCTTTCTTCTTTCTTTTTTTAAGAGTTTCAGGCTAGGAGAATTTTTTCCATATGGCTAAGATAAGTTTCAAGTTCCACATAGCTGAGGATTCTTTGTCCTGGGCTCTTGTCATAGAACAGGGACAGATATAGACTTCTTTTGACTGTGAAACTCTCTCCATTTTTGCACATATGACGAACTATTAATCAGTCCAAATTTTCAGCATATCATATTCATAAACACTATCATCTTGAGGAAAATTTTAATTTCTGATTAAATCTCTCAAATCTCCTCAGAAAATCTCTAATATATAGGTGTAATTGTCCCCTTTTGAGGAGCAAACACAGGCTTTCATTGATAAAAAAATTAGTCTAATTTTCAAAACAGAGTCAGGTTCATTCACTCAGCCATTGGGTCCTTGGGGACCTAATGTGGTATAGGGACTGGGGATATGAATGTAGAAAATACAAAGTCCCTTACCCATGGAGCTTGCATTCCAGTGAGGAAGACTGGCAGTCAACACATAAACAAGTAGATAAGACAGATTATTTCAGACATGGCTAAATGCCATGAAGAAAATAAAACAGGGTAGTGAGACAGCTTGCTGCCAGTCACAGAGATGTGGATGCCTGTTGGGAGTTCAGTGGAGTCTTCTCTGTGTCTGAAATGATGAGGAAGATGCATTCATGGAAAGACCTAGAAGAAGAGCCATCCAGGCAGAGGAAGGAGCGAGAGCAAAGCCCTGAGAAGGGGGCAAGTTTCTGGAACAAAATGAGATGGAAGGAAGGGTGGAGATGAGTGGGCCTAAGTATGCAGGGCCCAGCCTGCATGGACCTTCACAGAGCATGGTTTGAATCTTATTCTCTCACTGTGAACGAAGCCTCTGAAACCAAGTAGACAGGGGAGGGACACCAACTGATTTATGCTCCTTTGTCGAGCATGGATTGTTCAGCTCAGGGTACAGTATCCATCATGGGCAGCTGCGGGCTGCAGCAGGCCAGATGGGAGGTGAGGGTGGCTTGGATTGCAGCAGAGACAGTGGAGTGGTGATCAGTGTTCAGATGTTGAGCATCTGAAGTAGAACAGATGGGACTGGATGGTGGATCAAATGTGAAGGAGAGACAGCAATACATAGTACTTATGATCCCAGGTTCTGGAGCTGGCTCCCTGTGCTCATATTCTGGCTCAGTCTCCCACCAGATTGGTAACTTCGGACAAGTAACCTCAGACAAGTAACCTATTCTCCATTTGTGAAATTAGAAAAGGATACTAATTGTGCCTGTGTTTTATGACTGATACCGGTTATGCATGTGTGTGTGTGTGTGTGTGTACACGTACACTTAGGAGTGGGTTCAGTAGTATGTACTTTGTATATTGTGTACATGCCAGTTTAATAAAATAAATTTGAGAACGATTGATGCATTCTAGATTTTTAGCTCACATCACTTCAGGTCCCATTGACAAGATGGAGAAGATGGAGGGAAGATGAGGTTAGAGAAGGCAGATGCAGAGAGAAGTTAGGAATTCTGTTTAGGACACATTCAATTTCAGATGTCGTGTTCAGGAAAGAGATCAGAACTAAAGTTAGATTTGTCAATGCATATGCTATTTAAAGCCTTGGCACCAGATGAGATCACCTAGAAAGACAACGTAAATAGGAAGAGGGTGGAGGACTGAACCTTCCCCCAGCATCCAGGGGTCAGGAGAGGAGGAGGAGCCAGGAAATGATTCAAATGCATACACATCTGGTTTTTACATGGTGCTGCCTATATTACTGGAGTCTTGCCAGAGCTCATGCTTCAGAAGACTCTATAGACATGAAAGCCTCTTTATACATTTCTAGTGGCGAGGGGCCGAGGCTTCCGGCTTGGACCCTGGCGACAGGAATTTTCCATACATACTGGAGAGCAGCACAAAGAAACTGTGGTATAAATATGCTGTTCCATGTTTATTTGTAGATTTTTTTTAGCATAATCATACTTAAATGTGGCCCCTAAAGAGAGCTCAGTTGCTTTGCACAAGCTCCGATTTCTTCACACGGAAGTATGGGCGTCTCCAATTGACAAAGATTTTTGTTTTCATACAAAAGTCTAGAACTGGAAAAGAATAATCTGTTAGATGCTATATTATTTGTGACAGTTTGATTTCCAGTCAGCCCACCAAAGCCTATGTAACCCACGAAGAAATGAAATCCAAGTGCAAAGAATATGTAGACCCTAAACAACACACAGGACAGGGTTCATGGAAATAGTCATAAGATACCAGGAACATGTTTTCTTCTCTTGTTGGGCCTAGCAAAGCAAGGATAAGAGAATTTCCTTTTGGGTGGGGATGGCTGGCATCAGAGAAAGGTGCTCATCTGGCAATGGTCATTAACATATAAGCTAGCCAGTGATTGTGGAAAACATGGTATATGAACTGAGGAAAAGAATTCTTGGGAAAAATAGGAAACTTGAAATCTAGTCTTGGCTTTGACATTCACCTCTGTTATGATACGAAGGAAGTCACAAAATGTTCTGTAGCTCAGTTTCCATTCATTTTATATTGGTTATAATAATCCCTCACAGTGTTGTTGTAAGAATAGATTGATTATATATTTAGATACACTTATGTGTATGTGTATAATATGTTGAGATATATATGTAAAATATGTATTCACTGTAGCAGTGTGAACGGTGGAAAGATTTAGGTAACTAATTATTGCCCTTTGATTTTTACTTTAATAAATGATTCTTAGGAAAATATGAATGGCTGGATTTTAATCATGTGGAGCAACAATAACAAAAATGAAATTTGAAAGAAAACTAATTCAAACAATTCAGAATAACTTCTATTCATAATAACATTGTGATTAGGTCACCTCGTTAGCTCCTCCAATTTTTCCTAACAGATGTTGCAGTGAGTTGTCAAAAATGATCTAATTCCAGCTTTAAGAGCCTGAGTGCTTGCAGGGAAGAGTTCGGTTGCCTTCACAAATTTTACCTTATATAAATATAATCAGTAGTATCCTTATAATTTACCTCCAGCAGGCAATCTAGAATTTCATTAAAAATCGTTATTTACTATTTTAGTGCTGCTCCATGTGCTAAACCAGGAAGAATGCCTGTTTAGGATTTCATAATTTTATCAATCACTTCCCAATAGCATGTCACTAATGAGTGAACATGCTATGTTTCTCATTTTTTCATGTCCTCTTTCACTTACATTGTGCTTTTGAACACCTTTTTGAACACCAGCAGATTACCAATATCTTGGGCTTGGTGAGGATTCTCTCAGTTTATATTCTATTCTACAAAGAGAATGGGTCCTATGTAACAGAACAATTTTTGTGCCTTGATGTATTGTCTAATGCTTTTGTCTTGATTATTGATTTCCACCAATATTCTGTAATTACTTTGTATTAAAGAATTAATTTTACAAGTATGAAAAAAATTTCACTCTGGTAACTATCCATGTTATTACACAATAACTCCCTAAAATGAAGCTATCTAATGATTATACTTACATGGAAGATGGAGGGCCAGAAGTGAAAGAAAAACTGATCTAGTGATCTATCTGTAAGTGGCAATTGCTTAACTTCCTTCATTCTTCTCTACCACAAACTTATAAAACACATCTGAATTCCTAAACCATCCATAATCAACAAATGACACTATACACGAAAATATCTAAAAATGGGAGAAAAGATGTCTTCCCCATACTTATTGTCAGGTGTCCCTTTGTCTCCAGGTTTTTAAAATAGACATTTGAGTCCAAGAATATTCTCCATAATGTTCTCACTGAAAGAATACAGTGTCCTGTGAGTGTATTTATTATGGAGTTGTTGTTGTTGTTGTTGTTGTTGTTTTGCCTAAATTGTTTTCGAAGGATTCAATGATCTTTCAAATAGATCTTTAATATAGAATGATATAGTTCTGGGAATTTCATTACTTCTGGAAAAGAATAGGTGCTTTAAAACAATAATTGAATTTACTGAATATATGAACTAGCTATATATGATTTATTTTGATGAGCATTATTTTTATCTTTGTTGTGATTATAAAGACAATATAAACATGTTGTAAGTAATTGGAAAACATAAAATATAAATATTTATAATCATTGTTAATACTTTGACTTCTCTTCATAGCCATCGATTTTTTTAACATAGGAATATTTTTTAAATTTTATTTTATTATGTTATGTTAATCACCATACATTACATTACTAGTTTTTGATGTAGTGTTCCATGATTCATTGTTTGCATATAACACCCAGTGCTCCATTCAATATGTGCCCTCTTTAAAACCCATCACCAGGCTAACCCATCCCCCCATACCCCTCCCCTCTAGAACCCTCAGTTTGTTTCTCAGAGTCCATAGTCTCTCATGGTTCGTCTCCCCCACCAATTTCCCCCCTTCATTTTTCCCTTCCTACTATCTTCTTTTTTTTTCTTTTTTTTAAACATATAATGTATTATTTGTTTCAGAGGTACAGGTCTGTGATTCACCAGTCTTACACAATTCATAGCACTCACCAAAGATACAAATGTAGTGATCCGAAGGGGTACGTGCACCTCAGTGTTTATAGCAGCAATGTCCACAATAGACATCGATTTTTTATTTAAAAAGCTTGCATTTTTTTTGAGAGAGAGAGAGCATGCACGCACATGTGATGGGAGAGGTGCAGGGGGTGGGGGGAGGGAGGGAGAGAATCTTAAGCAAGCTCCAAGCCCAGTGCAGAGCCCACTGAAGGGCTCCATTTCATGACCCTGAGATCATGACCTGAGCTGAAACCAAGAGTCATAGGCTTAAGCAAATGAGCCACCCAGGCACCCTAAAGTTTGCATTTTTAATTGCAAATATTTCCAATGTACAGAAAACTATAGTAAATGTTATGACAGACATCTGTGTACTCACTACCTCAATAGCTATAAAGTCATTCATTCAACAAATAGTCATTGAAAATTGCTAAACTAGACACTGTTCCAAGTGCCTGCAGATTCAGCAAGGAGCAAAACAGATACTGGGAGGGACACAGTAAGTTAAATGCATATGTAAAAGATAATAGTGATAATTACTATAGGAGGGGGGAAAAAACCAGGAAAGATGGTTAGGGAATGTTGTGGGGTGGGGCATGAAATTTTAAACAGAGTGGTTGGGAGGCATCACTCAGCAGGTAATGTGGTAGAAAAGACCAGGGGAGCTGAGAGAGTGAACCATGCAGATACCTGGAGAAACAATGTCCCACAGCACAGCAAGTGCAAATGCCCAGAGGTGGGAGTGTGCCTGATGTTTGGAGCCTTTCTATTTTCTTTTTTATCTGCCTCATTAACTTCTCTCCTTAATTCAATGTTTGTTTTCCCTTCTACTGAATTTTGGTTTACTCTATTGCTCAGTTTTAATCTTTCTTTCTAATTTATACATTTCACATTGTAAATTTCCCTCCCAGTACCTTTTTACCTGAATATCATAATCTTTGAAATATGATATATTCACTGTAGCTCATTTCTAAATATTTTATAAATTCTTTGACTTTTTTCTATTCAATAATTATTTAGTAGTGGTTATTTTAAATTTCTAAGTGTGGGAGGTGGTAAGGAGATTGCTCTCTTTTGTTATTGATTTCTAAGTTTGAGGCATTGTATTCAGGGACTGCTGCTTATGTAAAATGATTCTTAAATCTTTTTGAGAATTGCTTTGTAGTTTAAGTCACTAATTTTTGTAAAAAAAAAAGTTCATGTGAGAAAGAAAGGAAGATATTTTCTGTAATTGTTGGAAACTGTTCATATATAGTCAGTCCCCAGCTCAAGTTTAACTGTGCTGTCAAAGTCATCTGTTCTCTTACTAGCTTCATGACAGCTGGATCAATGAATGCAATACGTATGTTAACATTTCCTGCTTTAATTATGGATTTGTGGATTTCTCCTTGTAATACTGTCAATTTTTGTTTTGTACACCTCAAAGTTTGCCTGGTAAGAGAATGCAAATTAAGAATGGTTATCTTCCTGGTAACTGTTACTTTTATTTCAGTTATGTAGTCTATTCTGTCTAATATTAAAATATTAACAATCTTTCAATAACATTTTAATATAAAACCTGCTATTCCGGTTCTCTCCTGGTTGTTATTTTCCTGTCATATCTTTTTTTTTTTCATCCCCTTGCTTTCAACATTTCTGAGAGTATGTATTCTTGGTGTGTCTTTTTAGATAACAGAGCTGGATTTAATTTTTTATTATATCAAAGACTCTCTGTCTTTTAACTGTCAAGCTAAATCCATACATACATTAAAATTTATCTATTCAGTTTTAACTTTGCTTTTCTATTCATCATGCTTTTTTTATTATTTCTTATTTATTCTTTTTCTGCTTTCTATGGGATGGATTTGAGCTTTTAAATTCATTTTCTCTCCGTTGGTCTGGATAGTAAGCATTCTATTTTTTTTTAAGATTTTATTTATTTATTAGAGAGAGAGAGAGAGAGCATGGAGGGCAGTCAGAGGGAGAAGCGGATTCCCCACTGAGCAAGGAGCCCAATGCAGGACTCCATCCCAGGACCCTGGGATCATGACCCGAGCCGAAGGCAGACGCTTAACCAACTGAGTCACCCAGGTGCCCTAGGCATTTCATTTTTTATGGTTTCAGTGATTACCCTTAAATTTTTAACATTCACACTGGAGATAAATTATAAATAAGTATGTATGTCCTCAGTATCTCCATCACACTCCAGAATGATATAAGGAACTTACTTAAATCATCTTAAATCAGATCCTGTCCACCCTCCAAACCATATCGTTATGCTAGTTGAACTTATTTGAGCTTATTCAATGTTTATTTTTAAACCCTCAACTATTATCTTTTTAAAATCTTTTATAGTAAATGCTTATCTAAATTTACCGTTAGTTTCCAACATCGTTCAACATTGTTTCCTACATCTCCTTCCTTCTTTGTAGGTCCATGTTCTTTCTTCAAGTGTCCATAAGTAAGGAATACTTTCCATATTTAGACTGGAAAATGTCCTTTTTAAACCTCATTCTTGAATGATAATTTAACATGATATAGAATTCTCTAAGTTTCATTCATTTTCTCACAACACTTCGAGGATAATATTCACTTGCCTTTTAGTCTTTATTGTTGACAATGAAGTTTTTCCTATGAGTCTAATTGTTACTTTGTGGCTCACTGTCTTTTCTGGTTGCTTTTCAGGTTTTCTCTCTATGTTCAGTTCCTCTGCAAAGCACACCTTGAGACAAAGGTAGAAACACAAAGGATTTCTTGGGGGAAATGGCCTGTGGAGTATCCTTCACAAAGGGATCAGTAGTAACTGGGAGAGCCTTCGGCCCACAGAACAGGTCTGACTTTGAGAAAGGAGAGAAGAGGAAAGGAGTCTGGGGTAGGAAAGGCTCCGCCTGCAGGGCAGCTCCTAGAGCCTCGGGCAGGCTCCTTGTGTTCTCCCAAGGACAACTGCCTGTTAGAACAGTTTGGCTTTGGCGCAGAAGGGCTCTGCTCTCGTACCCTCAGCATGCTCCCAGCATTGACTGGGAGCGATCTGGAAAGAATGGCCTCCATGTGAACCCTGGTGTAGATCCTGAGGGAGGAGAAGCTGGAGGCCTCAACTAATGCACTTCTTCCGGCAGGTCCTCTCTTGAGAGCTGAGGACTTCTACCCTCTCTCTCCTATTCCACAGGCTCACTGAAATATCTAGATTTACCTTTAGTTATCCTGCTTTATAATCTCATATCTCTACTATGTTTCACACATTTCATCAAATCTGGTAAAATTGCAGCCACACGTTCTTTGAAAATTGCATCTAATACCTTTTCTCGCTTTCTTGAACATCTGTTAAGTATGTGTGGTTGGCATTCTCCTTCCCTGATCCATTTTTCTTAAACACTCTTTCATATGTACCGTATCTTTGTTTCGCTATGCTTCATTGTGAAAGTTTTCATTGGTTTCTCTTCCAGTTCTGTAATTTCTTGACTATGTCTAAAAGGCTTTCGATCCGTATTTGAGTTTTCATCTTTAATTAATCTTAGTTCTCATTTCTAGAAGATATATTTGTTATTACCCATTGCTATGTCAGTGTCCTATTCCTTCCTTATAATTTTGATCCTCTCGTTTATTTCCAGTAATGTTTAGCCTACCTGTTTTGTGAATTCCTTCAAATTGTACTAATAATGAGTGTTCTAATTCTCCTGACTGTTGACTTTTTCTTGATGCATTTGCTCTTTTTAATTGTATTTTTTACATTGTTTGGCTTATATTCAGCAGAGATTTACTTTTCTCAGGTCTTATATGTTTTGTATTTTCTTCCAAATAGTATCCTAGGAATTTTGCCATTTTAGAAGCAGTTCATACATTTATTTTTTTACACTTTACATTCCTATACCATTTAAATACCAGGCTCAGGTCTTGGTTTTCAATTTCTCATGTGAGGTTTTTTTTTCTCTGTATAACAGAAAGAGAAACTGGCTTGCCATTTCCCTGTGATGATGACTGAAGACCTTTGTGACCCTTGTTTTTCCTTTCCTTGAGGTACAGCCCAGGAGTATGTTAAAGCAAAACTCTTGGTTCCAGGTTCCTTCACTTTGGCTTTCCAATAAAATCTCAATGCTATACTCAAGAGTTATTAACATCTTTCTTAGTTTTGGTTCCCCCAAAAGTCAGTCCTGAGGCAAGAACTCAAGGGCATATAGATTTTTGGGGGGGCTACTCAGAAGTCTAGTAAGACAGAAGGGAAGTGAGTGGAAAAGAGGTGAAGGAAACCACTGGAGAGTGTGTATGTAAGCCCAGCTATATCCGTGCACAACTAAAGTGGGAAACTGGGAAATGGAGCAAAACACATGCCTCATGATTAACCTACTACAAGTGGTTATATAAACCATATCTGGGGAATCATAGGTTGAGGGTTACTAGGGCTGGGGGAGGAGGAGATATTATTCTCTGGCGTTTCCAACATGCCACATGCAGTCAGAGCAGCCTTCCAGAGTTGTGGGGAAAGAAAGCTCAGAGTTACAGAGATTCAGATCCTGGCCATTGAAAATCAGCAGGAGCACCCTAAAAGTCCCAAGGGATGTGGACAGGAAACTCCCAGCATCTGCTACAACATCCTGTTCGTCGCCCAGTTCTCTCATGACCAGAACACCTGGATTTAAGTTCCTTGTTTGCTCTGGTTCTCAGGGACTTTCTTTTCTTTGTTTTATGTTTAATAAAATATTAACAACTTTTGTTACATATCTTATCAAACTTTTATTTTTAACATGTGTTTATAGGTGGAAAGAGGTCTACCTAGATCAGTCTTCATGTGGCTGGAACAGATGTTCCAAGATATTTAAACGTACACTTTAATTTTATAAAATAAGATCATACTAAGTATGCCATCATACTTTTGCTTTTATACTTAAATAACGTTGACACTTTTTTTCATAACTAGACATGAACATAAGGTCTAACTCAGTCTTTTAAATTTATTTTTCCAAATACTTTTAGATAGATATCTGTTTACAAGGTATCACTATTCAAAGAATGCAATAAACATTATTTCATCCATGTTCTTACATATTTATTGCTAAGATATTTCTGGAATAAAATCCTAGTACTAGAATTTATGGGTCAAAACTTTTAGCAGTTAAATTTTAAAAGATATTACCAAATTTACCTAATTTTTTAAATCATTTTTATTCTTACCCACAGCAAATAAGGGTATCTTTTTCCCCTATCCTTACCAAAAATGTATAATAGCAATCATTTGATTCTTTGATGACCTAATGAGTGAAAAGTGATAGGTTACTTACTTTGTTTTATCTAATTATTAGTGAAGACAATTTCATATGCTCCTGGTCAGTGGTATTCACTTGTATCACTTTGGCTCCTATTTTTTTTCATGTTTTTATTTTTTTGTTTTTATTTGTTTTTATTTTTTTATTATTATGTTCAGTTAGCTCCTATTTTTATTGGCCTGCTTATTTTTTATATTTGACTCATGAGAGCTTTTTTATATTATGCACACTAGCCCTTTGTCATATGTCTTGAATATATTTTTGAAGGTTATATTTCCTTTTTTGAATTTGTTTTTTGTATTTTCTTACCCATGTAAAATTTTATGTAACCGATTTCATCCATTTTTGACTTTGTGGTTTCTCATTTTCATATCATGCTTTAAAGAACCTTATATAATCATTAAATATAAAGAGCATTTAAGCAGTTATTGAATGCTAACTATGAACTAGGTATATCATGGCATGAGGGAGAAGGGACAACGATGAATAAGAAGCCTTTTATTGCTTCAAAAAGTATCATATTAAATATAAAATATTTAGTTCTGTAAAAGGAATGAAGTAAATAGACCTTTTCCCCTCTACAAACAAACAAGGGAACAGATAACAATTCTCCAAACTTGTGTATCTTTTTTTAAAGAAAAACTCAAACCAGTCAAAACATCAACACCTATAGTAAATAATAATATTTAGAACTGATCAGCAAGGAAACCAGGCCTAGAACTCAAGGTCTGTTTACATACTGATACTGTGAGACTGTCAAACAGTGTCACTTCTTCATTAGCTGAGGCAAATTCTGCAGAACCTACAAAAAGAGAGATTTTTTATTTTGTTTTGTTTTTTAATGCACTTTTTTAAAAAGAGTGTTTAACCAGGACTCATCTCAGTAGCATTTTTAGACACCTACTATAAAGACCAGATTTTGCTCAATGTTGATGTAACAAATACTCTTTAAGACGCAAACCCTGCCCTTAAGAAAATATAGTTGGAGAGGCAAAATATGCATAAATGAAGCAAAGAATAACTTGAAAGCAAATAGTGTGGGACATTCCCTGTGTATATATGCACACATACTGACAGTTTAGGGAAAGAGTGCTCAGTGACCCTGTAGCAATCAACAAGTATTCGTACCAACTCAGTGTAGAGATTCCATAAGTTGTAAGCTTGCAGATCATATTGACATTTCCTGACATAGAGGACTTTTGGACAGTGAGAGAGATATAAATATAAATAAATTTCTGTATGTATAAAATTACATGTATAAAAATATAAATATCTACTAAAAAATTAAAGAAATATGGGCAACCGAGAAGTCTTGACTTTTTCTGTTAATGTAGTGGGACAGAACAGTGAGCAATCTATGAAGGCAGACACTCTAGAAAATTCACTTCTCTTTGTTTTCATACACATGTGAACATTTTGCCCACAAATCACATACTAATCTTGCCAACACTCACCCCTCCTATAAATGCCCAGCCAGACCCACTTTGATGCCTATCAACAAAACGGGGTTCAGAGAGAAGATCAAAAGAAGAAAAAAGTGGACTACAGATAATCTACCAAACAGAAAATCCATTCCAGAGAGTCTCTTCTCTGATCCACATATTTTGGAAGCAGAAATGTTGATCTAGAACTTGAAGGTCTCGTGAGTTCACTCATCTATTAAACACTTACTGAATATACATCGTGAACCAAGCACCATATGTTTAGTTGGGTGGAATCAAAAGTCACTTTTTTAACCAGTTAGAGAAGGAAATCTGAGGCAAGAGTATGGTAAGTTGGAATGGTACACCGCAGACAATCTGATGGCCAAGAGGAGGCTTCAGATTGGAAGTGGAAAACCGAAAGTATGACAAGATCGAAAGTGAGGTGTGGGAGCACCATCCTGAGTATGAAGAAGTAAATTTGTCTTTATTCCTCTATCCTGGAACTTAAGAAAAAGAGAATTTGGGACTGATCATCCACTGGGCCCTGAAGTTGAGAAAGACAAAGAAAGTTAAAGCCAAGATTCCTACATAAAAGAAATCCTTCAGCAAATGGGGATTTCAAGCAGCTTAGCTAAGTAATGTCCATTTGGGGCTAGCAGAGAGAGGGAAAGTTGCATTCAGGGGGTAAAGCAGGCAGGAAGAAGGCAGTTGTCTGGATGCTTTCTTTGCAATCTAGCTAATACTAGAGTTCAGCAAATAAATAAACAGAATTATAAGTTTGCTAATAGTTCCAATCCCCGAGATGCTGAAAAGGAAAAATATGTTTTTTTTCTTTTCCAGGCAAGAGTCATGTCAGGGTAAATCTCAGACCAGGTTGGTGTTTGCACATTTCCCTCCGTGTATTTCAGAGCCTGGGAAGTACAGAGGCCCCACAGGGAGGGTATGCATCATTTGCTTTTATTGTAATTAAGTTTTGGAACATGCAAGTGCCTGTTTTATCAGGCGACATGGGGGGCATATCTTTGAGAGAGTCTGTGTCAGAATCACAGTGTTGTAAAAAAGAAATAGTAAGTTCAGTGCTGGAGTCTGCACGTTAATATCCAGGTCCCGCAATATGTTTTTAATGACAAGTATCTACTGCAGTGACCTGTAAATCTAGAGAAGCTATAGGCCTAAAGACCATAAGGGGCAATATGCTAAAAAAGCCACAGTTTCCTGTAAGTAAGGCAACTTGCCCAGACGCTAGAATGGAATCTGTTTGCAAGTCGCTAGCAGCACCTCTGGACTTTTCCCCTCACTTGCACTATAATACAGGGAAATTTCCTTTACAGAAACTCAGAGTACTCTAGAAGAATGCAGTTGAAATAACTGCATTGTGTAATTGAAATAATCACACAATTCTTTTCATTAGGCATTGTTAAAAAAATGTTTAAAAATTTGTTGGAAACAAAGTGGAGGAAGACTTGTTTACCTTAACTTCTCCCATCCTCCCACTCGCTATCATTTGTGGTTTGGAATAAGTCCACTCTTTATTATGTAGAGGTACAATTCTTTTTCTATATTTTTAATAATATGCTCTGGAACCATTCCTCAAATCAGATTTAAATTTGCAAGTGATTAGATTTGGGATGAGAAGTGAGGCAGTTGGCCTGATTTGTCTAGGGGAATCACTCAAAGCTGAAGTGTAAGATTTGTGGCTAATTCTCTTACTGGATATCCGTAGCACACCAAGTTCTTGTTTATTAGTGTGCGGTGTGACCACCTGAGAACAAAGATGGTTGTTAAATTATCTCCTGCTTCCCTGAGTTCCTTATAGTGCTGACCCAAATGTGCTATGTAATTAATTCATGTAAAAAAGTCGTCAGCTGAGAAAAGACTATTTTCAGCTCTCTTTCCCTCTGTGTTTCTCCTGCTTCCTGGTCCCTTTTTTGTTTGTTGGTTTCCGCTCAACATCAAATCATCTTCCACTATGTTTCTTTCAGTTTGAACATTCTCAGCTTCTCCCTTTCCATTTATCAATCCCCCGCCCCTGTTTCTTAAGTATTTCCTCCATTTGAACCTTATTCAGTAATAAATATCCTTCGCAGACTGAACAGATGGATTACAGCACTTTTTCCCTAAGATTTCCATGTATAGCAATTTTCACTTCTCAACAAAATAATGGGAATGGAGATAAAAGTGTTCCATCTTTTGGGGCGCCTGGGTGGCTCAGTCGGTTAAGCGTCTGCCTTCGGCTCAGGTCATGATCCCAGGGTCCTGGGATCGAGTCCCACATCGGGCTCCCTGCTCTGTGGGAAGCCTGCTTCTCCCTCTCCCACTCCCCCTGCTTGTGTTCCCTCTCTCGCTGTGTCTCTCTCTGTCAAATAAATAAATAAAATCTTTAAAAAAAAAAAAGTGTTCCATCTTTTTAGAGTGTCTATGCAGGTTTTTAAAGCAGTTTTTGCATTGTGCGCCTCATGCAGCTTCAGAAGGCAGGCTCTTTACCACCTCTGATTTGTAATTTTTATTTCATTAACTGTATTGTTTGTATAGTGAGAATGAAGATCATCATCTGTCTTTAATCGGCTTTCTTTTTTTAGAGCAGTTTTTAAATTTTTTTTGTTTGAGTGTAGTTGACACTCAATGTTATGTTAGTTTCAGGTGTACAACATAGTGATTCAACGTCTCTATACATTATACTGTGCTCACCACAGATGTAGCCGCCACCTGTCACCATACAACATTATTACAATATCAATGACTTTATTCCTTTATTTATTACTGTGACTTTTTCATTCCATAACTAGAAGGCTGTATCTGATACTCCCTTTCACCCATTTTACCTATCCCTCACCCCCTTCCCTCCAGCAATGATCAGTTTGTTCTCTGTATTTATATGTCTGATTCTGCTTTTTGTTTATTTATTCATTTCATTTTTTAGATTCCACGTATGAGTGAAATCATATGGTATTTGTCTTCCTCAGTCTGACTTACTTCACTCAGCATAATACCCTCTAGGTCCATCTCATGTTGTCACAAATGGCAAACTCTTCCTTCTATATGGATGTGTAATGTTCCCGTGTGTGTACGTGTGGGCGTGCACATGTATGAGTGTGTATGTACCATGTCTCCTTTATCCATTCATCTATCAATGGACACTTAGGTTACTTCTATGTCTTGGCTATTGTAAATAATGTTTCAATAAAAATAGGAGTGCATATACCTTTTCTCATTAGTGTTTTTGTTTTCTCTGGGTAAATACCCAGTAGTGGAATTGTTGGATCATATGATACTTTATTTTTAATTTTTTGAGGAACCTCCATTTTGATTTCAAGAGTGGCTGCAACAATTTACATTCCCACCAACAGTGTATGATAGTTCCTTTTTCACCACATCCTCACCAACATTTGTTATTTCTTGTTTCTTTGATTTTTGCCATTCTGATAGGTGTAAGGTAATATCTCATTGTGGTTTGATTTGCATTTTCCTGATAATTGGTGAGGTTGAGCATCTTTTCATGTATCTGTTGGCTATCTGTATGTCATCTATGGAGAAATGTCTATTCAGTTCCTCTGCCCAATTTTTAATTGGATTGTTTGGTTTTTTGGTGTTGAATTGTATAAGTTCTTTATGTATTTTGGATATTAACCCTTTGTCAGAAATATATTTGCATATATCTTCTCCCATCTAGTTGGTTGCCTTTATTTTGATGTGGTCCCAATAGTTTATTTTAGCTTTTGTTTCCCTTGCCTTAGGAGACATATCTAGAAAAATGTTGCTCCTGTTGGTGTCAGAGAAATTACTGCTTGTGTTCTCTTTTAGGACTTTTATAGCTTCAGGTCTCACATTTAGGTCTTTAATCCATCTTGAGTTTATTTTTGTGTATGGTGCTAGAAAGTGGTCCAGTATCCTTTGCATGTAGCTGCCCAGTTTTCCTAAAACCATTTGTTGAAGAAAGTATATTATGCCCATTATTCTTGCCTTTTTTGTCATAGATTAATTGACCATATAAGCATGGGTTTACTTCTGGGCTCATTATCCTGTTCCATTTATCTGTGTGTCTATTTTTGCGCCAGTACCATACTGTTTGGATGACTACAGTTTAGTAGTATATCTTAAAATCTGGAATTGTGATACCTCCAGCTTTGTTCTTTTTTTTTTTTTACTTTTTTTATTCTTATGTTAATTCCCATACATTACATCATTAGTTTCAGATGTAGTGTTCCATGATTCATTGTCTGTGCATAACACCCAGTGCTCCATGCAGAATGTGCCCTCCTCAATACCCATCACCAGGCTAACCCATCCTCCCACCCCCCTCCCCTCTAGAACCCTCAGTTTGTTTTTCAGAGTCCATCGTCTCTCATGGTTCGTCTACCCCTCTGATTTCCCCCCCTTCATTCTTCCCCTCCTGCTACCTTCTTCTTCTTCTTCTTTTTTTTTTTAAGATATATTGCATTATTTGTTTCAGAGGTACAGATCTGAGATTCAACAGTCTTGCACAATTCACAGCGCTTACCAGAGCACATACCCTCCCCAGTGTCTATCACGCAGTCACCCCATCCCTCCCACCCCACCCCCCACTCCAGGACCCTCAGTTTGTTTCCTGCAATTAAGAATTCCTCGTATCAGTGAGGTCATATGATACATGTCTTTCTCTGTTTGACTTATTTCGCTCAACATAATACCCTCCAGTTCCATCCACGTCGTTGCAAATGGCAAGATCTCATTCCTTTTGATGGCTGCATAATATTCCATTGTATATATATACCACATCTTCTTTATCCATTCATCTGTCAATGGACATCTTGGCTCTTTCCACAGTTTGGCTATTGTGGACATTGCTGCTATAAACATCGGGGTGCATGTACCCTTGGGTATTTACCCCGAAGATACCTCCAGCTTTGTTCTTTCTCAAGATTGCCTTGGCTCTTTGGAGTCTTTGTGATTCCATACAAATTTTAGTATTATTTGTTCTTGTTCTGTGAAAACTGCTGTTGGTATTTTGATGGGCTAGCACTGAATCTGTAGATTGCTTTGGATAGTATGGCAATTGTAACAATATTAATTCTTCCCATCCATGAGCATAGAATATCTTTCCATTTGTTTGTGTCATCTTCAATTTCTTTTATCAGTGTTTTATAGTTTCTGGAGTACAGATCTTTCACCTCCTCGGTTAAGTTTATTCCTAGGTGTTTTATTCTTTTTTTTTTTTTTGTGACAGTAAATGGAATTGTTTTCTTAATTCCTCTTTCTGCTACTTTGTTATTAGTGTATAGAAACTAATTTCTCTTTTTTTAAAGATTTTATTTATTTATTTGACAGAGAGAGACACAGCGAGAGAGGGAACACAAGCAGGGGAGTGGGAGAGGGAGAAGCAGGCTTCCCGCTGAGCAGGGAGCCCGATGCGGGGCTCGATCCCAGGACCCTGGGATCATGACCTGAGCCGAAGGCAGACGCTTAACGACTGAGCCACCCAGGCACCCCGAAACTAATTTCTGTGTATTAATTTTGTATCCTGCAAATTTACTGAATTCATTTATTACTTCTAGTCATTTTTGGTGGAGTCTTTAAGGTTTTTTATGTAATAATATCATACCATCTATCTTTATTTGAAACTTTCAATGACTGATGGAAACCTTAATAATTCACTAGATGACCATTAGTTTGACATTTCCAGTCAATATGGTTTTCTATTATACTAAAATCTATGTCTAACTTTCCCTATTAGTACAACAGAGAACAAATGTACTCTCCCTTTTACAAGGCAAACATTGAAACATTGGAAGACAAATCTCCTACTCTTCAGACTAAACATCCTCAATGATTCCAGGCATTCCTCAAATGTCAAGGTGTCCAGTTCCTTAGTGTTCATGGTTTTCTTTTACTGATATACTCTAATTGTCAAGTTTCTATTTAAATCTTGTCATTGATTTGGGAAGATGAACTGGTCATACACAATTTATGACCATCATTAAAATATTAATGTATACCCTAAAGATAGGACATTCTCCCCTAAGACCTGTTAAACACATGGCCTGAGAACATAGGCCACTGTCAGCCAAAGAAGATGTGGCATCAATTAGAAATATAGTTGTCCCAACAGCTCCAGTGAAGGCAATGACACCCCGCCCTCATGAGGAGGCCTTGAAAACTGCCCAGCCCACATATGGTTATGTTTTCTACTACTCAAGTAATAATTCAGCAAAGCAAAGTCAGACAGAGTGTCTTTTGATGTCTAATCTTTTTTTTTTTTTTAAGAGAGGGACATTGAGGGGAGCAGAGGAAGAGGGAGAGAGAATCCTAAGCAGACTCCACACCCAGGGCAGAGCCAGAGGTAGGGCTCAATCTCACAGCCCTGAGATCAGACCTGAGCCTAAATCAAGAGTCAGATGCGTAACTGACTGAGCAATCCAGTGCCCCTTGATGTCTAATCTTTATTGATAAGACACATTAATTCTCCTAGGCCATCAGGTCATAGGAAAATAAAACAACTTTCTCTGAAAGTGATTTCTAATTGTGTCTGCAAAATCTGATGATTTTTATTGCTTAAAATATGAGCCCGTAATAGACAATGCTTTAGTCAATGGAACAATTATAGTGAAGGACTTTTGTCAATGAGATCAATGAGAAACCTGCATTATTTTTTCAGAGAACTTTCATCAAGTGCTCACATGTGCCAGCCACTGACCTAGGCTGTGTTCTCAGCCCTTGATCCAGATTCTTTCAGGGTTTTAAATATGGATCAAAACAAGCAAGGAAAGTTCACATAGTCCCAGGTCACCAAATGTCCTCCACTGAAACCAAGGGCCTTTGTTTCAGGTCTTCCCTAACAGTACTGAGGTCCCCTCCCACTGGGGTCCTACACCATGATACCACCAAATCACCAATGAAGGGAGGTGCTTTCTCATCAGGTTCTGCCTTGCTTCACTAAGTTGAAGGGACATGACTAAATCTGTGTGGTTGATTTCTCCATCAGCAAAGTCATTTTAGTTTTAATTTTGCTTTGTATTTGGTAGTAAGAACTACAGGACCATTAATACAGAGAACATTATTTTGTAATGCTTTAGAATAATCTCTGAATCTTAGTATGTATCAATAAGTTCTTGCCCATTTTGAATCTTAACAGCTCACATCCCACACATTCATTGAGTTTGGGTGTCAATACTGTCCATATGGAATGAATATAGGAATACCTCTATGTATTTTATGGAGCCACACTAGCTTCATATTTTACTTAAACAATAGATATGATTTAAATATCCCAAATTCACTAGAGAAATTGGATCCTTCTAGTAACCAGTGTGTATTATATTCTAGTACATATTGACTTTTCATCATTTTCATAACTCTCCCGATCACATAAATGCTCCCTATGTTCTCTGGGCTCTCCACACTCAAATCGGACCCTTCTTGTATCTTTCCTTAACTACAGCTCTTGGATTTCATGTCAATCTATACCCTGGTCTATACCCTGTATGAGTGTGTGTGTACCATGATCACTGGCATCCTATATACCAAATTCAGGAGGCTTTGTTGGGTTTTATTCTCTTTTAATCATTGTGGCATTTCATACTGCTGGCAACAGCATTTTTTTCTGGAACCCTCTCTTCCCTTATTCTTGGGAACACTGTATATTTCTAATCTTATTGATTAGTCAACAGACACTTACTGAACACTAGGATCCTAAGTCATGCATATGTTTTTCATTGTCTTCTGCTGCTGCTGTTTTCATGATTCCAAAACTCAAATCCATTCTTTGTATTTCACTCCTCTCCCTTTGGTCCATCTGCCCAGGAGTCAAATAAGTAAAATTATAGAAATTCTAATTTAGAAGGGGCTATAGTGACCAGTTAACCCAAGTAGCATTCTACAGATGAGGAGCTTACACCCAATAAATCAAAGGTGTCCCCTATGACCTCACAGCTAGTCAGTGGCAGAACCCACATGAACTTATGTAAAAGCCAGGGATGTTTCCATGCTGGCACTTTAACACGTATGGAATCTCATTCTGGATCTTCTGAAGCTCCAGATCCAACTCTCTTAATTTTCTAGACTGTCATCATATTTCTGTTCCTCTCTATTTCAGAGACTGGTTTTAGTTACATTTGACATCTCCCAATTTCTTACTTCCCTCCACCCTTACAGTCAAATATTCATGATGTCCAGTAGAGCCTTTCTTCATGATCCCTTGAGAATCTGCTTTTTTCCCCCCTTTAACTGCCAGCACCTTGGCTTAGACAGTGAAGCTGTATAATTGTAAACATCTTTTCAGTGGTCTTCTAGGCTTTGGTCTCTCCATCATCAGTCAATTCTGTACTTCATTTTTTGAAATATCACTTTTCCTACATCAACCTGTCAGAAAGCCAGTCTTTTCTCCATTTATAAACAGTTCCCTTTAAAAGTTTTTAAATATTGAGGAAAATAAGAGACATCCCTTTGCAGAGGCAATATCTGTGACAAATGTACTTCTATAGGACAATAACAATATATATATTTTTTGGATGTAGTGTTCCATGATTCATTGTTTGTGTATAACACCCAGTGCTCCATTCAGTACGTGCCCTCTTTAATACCCATCACCAGGCTAACCCATCCCCCCACCCCCCTCCCCTCTAGAACCCTCAGTTTGTTTCTCAGAGTCCATAGTCTCTCATGGTTCGTCTCCCCCTCCGATTTCCCTCCCTTCATTTTTGAAAGATATTTCTTTCCTTTTTTTTTCTTTCCTTCATACCTTCTTTCTCTTAACAAGTATTTGCAAGTATTTGCCAAACATTTATATTGGGCAAAGCTTCATGCTAGGGCCTAGAAATACAATATTAAGTCTTGCTTTGGGGTATTTTATAATTTCTTTGCAAATTAAATGCAAAGACCTAAGAAAAAAGAATTCTTTCCTAAACTGTGATCCCACTAGAAAAAGTAAGAGAATATGAAAGGATCTGCTGAGATTAGGAAAGAGAATATATCAGTTAGATTAAGTAATGATGACAATACAGTATTGACAAAGAAAAGATACTAAATATACACTTAGGTGTTGGTGTTTATTTAAATGTTCTTACTACATTCTGCTTTCAAAATTGTTGAGCAAAAACTTATACTCAGTAATTAACCAGTATTTATAAAGGCTATCTTAATTAAGGGCTTTCTTTTCTTGAAAAGGCTTAATTGGTTATGCTGATCTATAGCCTTGCAATTATCCATATTTGGAAAAGTTTAGTTAGTTGCTCCAAATAAGCATAACTTATAGCAGTTTCTTATAGCCAAATCTAAACCTATAAACTAAAAAATCTCACATATTCCTTTCTCAATAGATTCTTATTGTTTTTAGCACAAAATCCAGTCTTTTTGCCTTGTGTTTAGATTCCTCCATAATCTGGTCACAACTTACCTTATGACTATCCATCTCCCACTACTCTCCAATTCTTTATTCCACTATGTTGACAATTTCTCTGAATATATCTTTGTGGTTACTTACATCATTTCTTCTTTAGGAATGTCATCTCTTAATTCTTTCCATCTCTAATGCTACTGACATTGAATTCTTACCACATATCAGCTACTGCACTGAGTACTTTTACCTGTTATCTGATGTAATTGTTATAATAACCTATGATCCCAATGAGTCTCATTATAAAGATTAAAATATTGAGGCTTAAAAGGACTAAATAATCCATCCAATGCTACACAATTAGTAAATGACAAACAAAACTTGAAACAGATCTGTCCAGTTGCAAAGTCTAGGTATGTAACCATTATGCTCTGCTGCTTCCAAGGGCTTACAGCTATACCTCAGGGTAGTTATCTTTGTGACATGATAAATTATCTGATATCTCTGAGCCCTAGTAAAACTAGGAGAAAATATATTTGTATATGTACATATATGTATATATGTATTTGTACATGTATATATATATGTATATGTTATTCTATTCTATTCTATTCTATTTCATTTATGGTTATTACAGGTATAAAATAAATGTCACAATCCTGGGTTATTTAGAAACAAATCAAAGAAGTAAAACTAGTGTCAACAGTGAAAGTATGGGTAGCTTTGTTTTTCAGTGTTTGTAAATCTTCCAACTTTGTAATTCTGAATACCCAGAAGATAAATGTGATTAAAATGAGCTATCCCCAAAGAACATACATTTAAGGAAAACAACCCCAAGTACTATAAATCTGTCTAAAATGGTGAGGTTTCTGAAAGTCAGAAGTGAATTTTTATAAAAATATTCAATCCAGATCATTTTTCCAGTCATTCAACGCTCTTAGGTAGAGAAAGTATGTCTGGGAATGGTTTTGGTATTCTGGAAGAGAACTTCAAAGCATTAACTCACTTACTACTTCATTTAAACAAACAATATTCATTAGCACCTATTTTGAGCTAGCTCTTCTCCTAGGTTCAGGAGATACAACGATGAAAAAACAGAGTTCTTATTTTCAAGGAGTTGAGAATCTGAGGAATAAGCATTATATCAATAATCATACAAATAATTATTTGTTCACAACTAGGTTAAGTGCTTTAAAGGGAAGTATATGTTATGATTGGTGTGCTTAAGCAGGGGGATGAATACTAGATAAATCCAAAAGTCTGAAGAAACATTTAAATAAATGTAAACACTGTGTAGAAGTTGATCAGCGGAAGCAGGTTGGGGAGAGGTTTTGCTGACAGAGGAAACAACATATACCCAACTTCTTTGTCTAAAAGAAATGGGAACCATTGAACAGATTTTAAGAATGTGTGTGTGTGTGTGTGTGTGTGTGTGTGTTGAAGGAGGCAACATGATCAGATTTTTATTTTAAAGATATTTCTCTGACTAGTATGTGGAAAATAAATTTATAAGGAGATTCTTGCACTTTGCCCCAGAAGTGATGGCTGTACTAAGGTGAGGGGAAGAGTAGATGAAAAATAATTGCCAGATTTGATGCATACTTTGAAGGTAGAGTTAGCAGGGATTGATGAATATTTGAATGTGGACTATGACAAAGAAAATGTATCTAGTATGATTCCCAGTTTTATGGCTGGAGCAGCTGAGCATATTGTATCATTACTTTGCTGGAGAATACTGGAGGAGAAAGAGGAGGAGAAGAAGGAGGTATAGAGAAAGGGAGAGAGGGATGGGGGGGGAAAGAGGTAGAATGGGAAGAAGGAAGGAAGGAAGGAAGGGAAGGTCTTACAGGGAAGATTGTTGTTCCGTCGTGGGAATGTTTCAGAATTTAGGATATCTATTAGCTATCCAAGTGAAGTTTTCATGGAGGTAGTCAGAATATTGATTATAACTTTGAAGAGAAGACAGGTTACAGATATAAATTTGGAAGTTAACATCATGACTCTGACATTAGAAGTAAAATAACATAAATGAGAAAACAATAAAGTGAGAAGTGAAAGGAATAATCTAAAAACTAAACCCTGAGAAACACCAACTTTCAAAAGTCAAGTGGAGAAAGAGGTGCCAACAAAGAAGACTGAAAATGAATGGTCAGAGAGTGGATGAGAAACAAAAGTGCATAGCGCCCCAGAAGACAAAATAAGAGATGGAGGAGATGGGTGGGACTTCCAGCTAAAGTGACTAGAAGAGATCAGTAAATTCTCTCCCCAATACACAAGATTTACATATAGCTAATAAGCACGTGAAAAGATACTCAATATCATTAGTTATTAGAGAGCTGAAAATTACAATCACAATGAGATACCATTACATGCCCACTAGAAATGGCTATATTCCAAAAATCTGACAATACAAAATGTCAGTGAAGATATAGAGAAACTGGAAGTCTTATACATTTCTGATGGGAATATAAAATGGTATAGCCACTTTAGAAAACCAGTTTGACAGTTTCTTTAAAAAAAAATCATGTTTGCTTACCATATGGCCCAGCAATTCCATTTCTTGGTATTGACACAAGAAAATTTAAAACATATGTCCACACTAAGACTTGTGTGTGAATGTTCATATAAGCTTTACTCACAATAGCCAGTAACTGGAAAAAATTCAAATATTTATTAGTTGGTGAATGGATTAAAAAATGTGGTCAATCCATTCAATAGAGTACTATTTATCATTTGGATAAACCTCCAAAACATTATGCTAAGTGAAATAAGCCATTCAGGAGGCCATATATTACATGATGCCACTTATATGAAATGTCTTTTAAAAGATGAGTTTACAGGGGCGCCTGGGTGGCTCAGTCGTTAAGCGTCTGCCTTCGGCTCAGGTCATGATCCCAGGGTCCTGGGATCGAGCCCCGCATCGGGCTCCCTGCTCCGCGGGAAGCCTGCTTCTCCCTCTCCTATTCCCCCTGCTTGTATTCCCTCTCTCTCTGTGTCTCTCTCTGTCAAATAAATAAATAAAATCTTTAAAAAAAATTTTAAAAAATAGAGATTAATTTACAGAGACAAAGAGTAAATGAGTACATGCTGAGGCTGGGAGTCAGAGTGGGAACTCACTGCAAACTGAACAACAGGAAATTTAGAGGATGATGGAAATATTCTAAAAGTGGATTATGGAGATGGTTGCATAACTAGATAAACTGACAGTCATAGAACTTTAGACTTAAAGTAAGTGAATTTTATGGTATATAAATTATACCAAAATAAAGTTAAAAAAAATGAAATGGTACTCCTTCTTGGCTAACCCACAATAACGTAAGCCTTTCTTCCTCCTCTCTAAATTTTACTCTTTATTTGTAATATCCCTTTACTATGGTGTCAATATATTCTACTTGTTTTTGAACCTAACTTCAGTATGGAAGAGAGCTTCTTTTCTGGAGTTTGCCTGAGAATGTAAATGAAATCTCTTCACTGAGCAGTTTGATCTCCATGGGTCATGCCAATTTGCAGATTCTCAAGAATGTCTTAAAGTTCTCTTCAGGCAACTGGTTCACTCTAGAGGAGTCCTGAGGTTTGGATAATATATCTACCAATAGAAGCCCCAGGCCTATATTAGAGT
The DNA here is from genome assembly GCF_002201575.2 of Neomonachus schauinslandi. Classification (NCBI taxonomy): domain Eukaryota; kingdom Metazoa; phylum Chordata; class Mammalia; order Carnivora; family Phocidae; genus Neomonachus; species Neomonachus schauinslandi. Next base: position 28,700,960 of record NC_058410.1, on the reverse strand, counting down.
ATAGATCTAAACCAAATCAGGCTCTTGCTGAACCACTGCCAGTTTGACCCGAGAGGACCTTGGCTCTGAGCCCACACTGTCCAGCTTGCTCCAGCTGGAAGATCTTGCTTCTTTTTCACACCAACCTCAGAGTGTGAATAAGGCAGGGACATGAGCTGAGGACCAGTTATATTCTTTTTTACGTTGTAGTATCCATGATTCACAATAATTAACAAACTTGCTCTGATAAAACAATGACATTTTCAAAGAAATTCTATTATCAGAGATTTCTAAAGAAACAATTTTGGAAGGTGGTGGACAAGTCAAAACTGTTCTTTAGTCTCTGATTTATTAACATAGTAAATTCACTGGGCAGGTTATAGGCATTCCCTCTGGTATTTGGAGCTGTGGATCTTCTGTGCATTCAAACAGGCCAAAGTAGCAGATGAGAGCACTGCTATTGATTTGTTTCACTCTGGTGAATGTAAATGATTTGTGTTCAGCAGATTTGTCCTAGTAGAGATAAATGAGAAGGAAGAAAATGTGCAGAGCCTCAAAGATGCAGCTTGACTCCACTAGTAACCCAGAATGGCCATCATTATACCTGGCATTTTTAAGTGTGCATGATAACACTCCAAGGAATCAGCACCATCTTCCCTGAGATCATTATAGCTCAACAAAAATGAGTATAAAGAGAATGTGGAGAAGGATCAAAAGAGGAAGCAGCTACAGCCTCATCTTTTTTTTTTTTCTTTTTATTGGTGTGAGACAAGTTACATTAAGTCCAGGAAAGCAAATAGACACTTTTCAAAGTCCATGGAGGAAAATGCAGAAATTGCTAATGTGAAAATGGCCCTGGTCACCTAAGTGCTGTGATATTTTGGGTACCCCTGCTCTACTCATGGTTCTCTACTCATAAGCAACCCATTCTCCAAGAAACTATTAAAAGTTGAAGTGCCTTTTCATATATTATTTTTAAGCCAATAGTACAACAGAAGGGAATAGTTTCCTTTCTTGCAACCAAAAGCGACATGCCAACAAAGCCATTGTTTCACCTGCTTGCAAGATTCAGAGGCTTTCTGCCACCAAAGGCTTTGGTTGCAAATCTTCATGGAGTACCATGCACTTTGACTTCACCATATCACATTCCACAGGTGATGCTGCATTTACAGGTGCAATATATTTTCTCCCAGCCTAAGCCAAAGAGCAGAGACATTCCTACTCTTTCTGGCAAGGTCTTAACTATAATATTGTGCTGTTAGGAAAACTAAATTTCAAAGCAGAAGCAACACTTATAGTTTCAGGATGAGACCCCCAAGAATAATTTAAAAATGATAGATGTGAAAAGAATCGGAAAGAGTGACACTCATTAAAATAAAAATCCTTATGGAGATGAGTGCACATAAAGTCATAGATCATTAGGACCCAAAGAAGAAGGTATATGCCAGACATTAAACTGGCCAGTTAATTTGCTCTTTTCTTACCATAGGTTAAGAATTCCATCCACATGTCTCATTAGTAATGCTGAGAAAAGCAAGGCCACCTTCAGAACATTGTTAAAAGTTACAAGTTCATTACAATGAACTCATAGCGAAATTGAAGCAAGAAATTCAAAGGGTTTCCAGACTTCGTTCTTAACCAGAGGTCCATGCCAGAATCATCTGGAGAAAGTGTTTCATACCAGGGCGCCAATGCCAGTCATTTTCATTCATTTGGGTCTGGAGCGAAACTCAAGCATATGACTTTTGAAAAATTCCCCCTGAGTGATTTTTATGATAACCCTAGTTAAGAAAAGAGAGCATTTTCTATTTTGTAGTTATATATGTGCCACCTTCTCCACTAGATTTCAAACTCTTTTGAAAAGACCCTGCCATATTTACCTTGTGTCTTTTGCTTTTCTTAGCACAGCTAGACTGTAAGCTACAGGAAGGAAGAATGTGTGATAGTTGTCTTTAATATTGTAATTCCTCCTGCCCACCCCTGCATCCCCAGCTAGAAGAACAGTGATTTATCATTGATACCCAAGAAATTGAATTTTAAAAACAAATACTAGATTTGAAAATAAGACCAGAAACCATAACTCCTAGAAGAAAACAGGCAGTAAGCCCTTTGACATTGCTTTGGATGATATATTTTGGTTTTGACTCCAAAGACAATGGCAACAAAAACAAAAATAAACAAATAGGACTAAATCAAACTAAAAAACTTCTGCACAGTGAAGGGAAACATGAACAAAATACAAAGGCAGCCCACTGAATGGAGAAAATATTTGCAAATGAGATATCCAATAAGGGGTCAGTATCCAAAATATATAAACAACTCACATAGCTCAATAACAAATAAACAAACAAAAGCAATCCAATTAAAAATGGCAGAGGACATACAGATAGCCAACAAGCACATGAAAAGATGCTCAACGGCACTAATAACCAGGGAAGTGCAAATCAAAATCACAATGAGATATCACCTCACACCTGTCAGAATAGGTATCAAAAGGACAGGAAAAAACAAGTGTTGACAAGTATGTGAAGAAAAGGAAATCCTTGTGCACAGTTGATGGGACTATAAATTGATGCAGCCACTATGGAAAAGAGCATGGAGGTTCCTCAAAAAATTAGAAATAGAACATCATATAATTCAGCAATTCCACAACTGGGTATTCATCCAAAGAAAATGAAAACATTAATTCAAAAAGATATATGCACCCCTATGTTCACTGTAGCATTATTTACAATAACCAAGGTATGGAAACAACCTAACATTCATTAATAGATGAGTGGATAAAAAATACACCATATATATAGATGGTGAATACACCACCTATAGAATAGAATACTACTCAGCCATAAAAAAGAATGAAATCTTGCCATTTGCAACAACATGGATAGTACCTGGGTATTATGCTAAGTGAAATAAGTCAGACAGAGAAAGACAAATACTTGTATGATTTCACTTATATGTAAATTCTAAAAAACAAAACACAAGAACAAACGAACAGAACAAAACTCAGGGAACAGACTGGTGGTTGCCAGAGGGGAGTTCAGGGGGAGGGTGGATGAAATGGGTGAAGAGGATCAAGAGGTACAAACCACCAGTTATAAAATAAATAAATCATAAGTATGTAATATACATCATAATGACTATAGTCAAGAATATCATATTACACATTTGAAAGTTGCTAAAAAGTCAATCTTAAAAGTTCTCATCACAAGAAAAAATTTGTATCTTTGTATGGTGACAGATGGTCACTAGAATTATTGTAGTGATCATTTTACAATGTATACTATGTAATCACTATGTAGTCACTATGTTGTATACCTAAAAATATGTTGTATATCAATCATATTTCAATTTAAAAAATGAATACTAGGAATTTCATTCTATTCATATGGACTTGAATTGAGTTTTCTCTTTTCTGTTGTTATTATTATTGTACTAGTGGGTTCTCAAATGTTTGCTGGATGAACACATTGAGTTTTGAAGGTTAAACAGAAGTTATTTTAAGGGGCACTTCAGTGGTAATTGTAGAAATCAGTCTCATTACTTTGTATTCATTCATGTTCTCTTTTTGGGCTTCTCTAAAATACATCTTTGATTTATACCAGATTTGGTGAGAACAGCTCAATTGTACTTGCTTTCAGAAAATTGGGAATCAAATAACTAATCTGAAGTAACAAAACAAGAAAATACAGTTGATACTATTACTTCAAGTACCTTCCCAAATGGCATTATTAATGGATCTTACCTCATAGGACTAGCATAACACTTTATTTTTATAACTGATGTATCCAAAAGCTATTTGAACCCATTGATTTCTAAGGTCTTATAATCCTAATTTTATTTTGAGGAGACACTTACATGTTCTAGTGAAGTACATGAAAAGAAATAAAAGCATTATTGATTAATTACTGCAATCAATACAGACATAATATCAGGTAAGGGAATATATTATAATAGCCCATTTCTTCCATGTTGTTCAATTCACCGATATATAAAAATTGCCAGGAATGATAAAATTGATTGGTATCAAATGTGGATTGTTATTAAAGGCCATCATCCAAATTTATATATAGAAGATAGGATTTGAAATGTTCAGCTAGGGGAGCTCAGTCAGTTAAGCGTCGGATTCTTGATTTCGGCTCAGGTCATGATCTCAGGGTTCTGGGATCAAGCCCCGCTTCCAGTGAAGATGGAAACAAAGCACATATTCCACCTATACATTTTCAGCGTGGTCTATTGCAAATATACTGCTGAACATTTATTGATTTCCACTCAGGTCATGATGTCAGGGTTGTGAGATTGAACCCCGTGTCAGGCTCCATGTTGGGTGTGGAGCCTGCTTCATATTCTCTCTCTCTCTCCCTCTCCATCTGCCCCTCCTCCCCACTCACTCACTCTCTCTAAAAAAAAAAGAAATGTTTAGCTAGCCATCTTCATATGAATTATAACAAGCTGAATATTTCTCAGTATCTTCATTAAAATGCTCATATTCTAGGTACAATATACTTGCAATAGACCAAGCTGAAAATGTGTAGGTGGAATATGTGTTTTGTTTCCATTTTCACTATTTAATGTATGTTCTATAAAATTTTCCCTGCTCCCCTTTTATCTGTGATCTTGCCTCTCTTTGAACCCATATGTATGGATTTTGTAGTTCACTTATGCACTTACCTTGCTCTGTCTTCTTTTAGATGCTTTACCAACTTGTAAACACCTGTAGGGATGAGACTCATTCTTACTCATCCTGTGTCTCCTCCCATGACAAACACATAGCAAGCACACAATTGTAGGCTCTTTGAATTGATCATCTGTTATCCGAAATAAATAATGACAATATCTTCATAATCCCAAGAATAACTATACCATTGTCATGGAAGTAAAAAGAGAGAATTTAACTTCAAATTTTGAAGTCTTAAAAATAGATGTTATGATTTAAAGTGGATCTTTTAAGCTGTCACCAAAGTCGTTTGTTCTAGTTAAAAACCTGATCCATTTATATATTCATGCATAATTTATATCCCACCTACTTCCAAAAATTAATTGCAGGAGCCATTAAGATGATGCCAGTTATGGGGGCGCCTGGGTGTCTCAGTCAGTTGAACATCCGACTCTTGATTTCTGCACAGGGCAAGATCTCATGGGTCGTGGGATTGAACCCCATGTCAGGCATCCTGCTGAGTGGGGAGTCTGCTTGAAGATTCTCTCCCTCTGCCCCTCCCCAACCGTCATGAGCTCTCTCTCTCAAATAAATAAATCTTAAAAAAAAAAAAGATGATGCCATTTATGAAAACTACTAAAATATCAATAACAAAACCGATCACATAAAGTTTTATTCTCAAATTATCTTGGTATTTTTAAATGTTTTAGGTCAAAATATTGACCACACCTATATATATATATGCATTATCTCTACACCAAATAGAGTTTTGGGAGGTTTATTGTTAAATATTTTAAGGTAGTTACCGGTTTATCATACAATTCTATTTCAAGTTTTTTTCTTTTAATCTACACCATTAATTTATGCTGCTATTTAAAATAATATGAACTATAGAGTGAATAGAATACACACACACACACGCACATATTCAGGTGAAAAATCCTTAACTCTTGGCTTCAAATGAGTTTAAATATGGAGAATTCCAAATGGTTGGAAAATCAAACATTTTAAGGTCTCAACAAAGCCACAATAACAAGAATTATAACTTATTCTCATTTTCCTTAAAAGATGATTTGAGGTGAGGATTCCAAGCAAACAAGAGAGTCTATTCCAAGAGAGAAATCTGAGGCAAATGGAAACAAAAGGAGAGAGGACACCCCAAGGACAAAAGCCTTCCATATTCCCACCCAAAATGTGCTTACCAAATTGCACAATTCCAGTGTGCTCTGCACAATTAACCTGTCCAAAGGAGTTGTGTGGCAAGCATTCAACTTCCCACTCAGCTATGCTGAAACATACAATACATCTTGAACGTGTCATTTAAATTGAAAATGAAATATTTGGACACACCAATATAAGATGGGTCCTGCTAAATAGGAGAACATATTTACCCAGGCAGATTCAATCATTGTTCTTACTCTGTGAATAAAATTTCAATCTAGCTTGCAAAACTAAAAATTGTAATTTTAGAGATTTTTTTAAAAGGAAATTTTCTCAGAAAAAGAATTGTAGTTCAATTTTAAGTATTAAATAATTTTACTTCATGCCTTCTATTTGAGATGGGACGACAATAAAAACATATGAATGAATTCTTGTCAAAAAAAATATATATGTATATATAGTCAAATCAGGTAAAGCAGACAAATCCTGTTTGTCCAATGAAGGCAATCATGTGATGAAATAAAAATAAAGCAATTAGATAAAACATTTTGAGATTTAGGCTCTGAATTGACAATAATATGAGGGTTGTCCCTCAGTATCCAGAAGGCACACATGCAGTGAAGAACTTCATATCATCCAGAAAAAAACCAACAAACGACTAGAAATCCATTAATGATGATAATGAGCAGGAAAAGCTAAGGACTTTCCGTCCAGAATTGATGCTGTTTAATCGAGCCCTGGAAAACAGGTTTACTTCTAATACACCAGACTGCCGAATGTGAGGGGCCACGATAACCTGCATCAGGGAGGGGAAAATCTGCTTAAGGACTAGAAAGAGATCTGATATCCTAATACCTCTCTCTTATCACTGCCAATGTTGCTGGGCCCAGGGATAATTCAGTTACACTAGTTATGTCCATTCTTGACTCAGAAAGAAGTCCTTCAAGTTCAGTGCGGGTCTGCCTGTAAGAGTTTTAACAAAGATCAGAGTTAAACGTGGTTGTAGGCTCCTGCAGGGCTGTTATGAGCAAGAACACTTTGGGAATATTGGCTAAAAAGTCCACTCATTTTAGCCTGGAAAAGGAAATAAGACCTCATGAAAACACTTAAAGCATTAGAACCCGGCAGAGCTTTCTACTTGTAAATAAAGGCTTCTGTTGCATACTGACAGGGCTTGCTAAGCCATTAGCATTAGCGTTCTTGGGGGGGCCGAGGGAAAAATGTAGAAAACAAAAGGAACACAAGGGGGATTTTGGCAAAAAAGACATAGCCTTGCATTTGGTATGTCTCCTTCAACTAGCACTTGCTCCATCATCTTCGATGTCTCATCCCAGCGTCTACTGGATCTGTCCCGAATGTCCCTTTTCTTCCATTGTACCAATCTTCTCATTTCCTGCGAAATAGACACCTTAAGAACGTCTCACCCTTTCCCACACGTCTTCCTCTTTATCTGATATATTTCTTTGTGACTAGCTACAAAAGTTGGTGCCACTTACAAGAAGTTTAACTGTTGAACAAATAGAGGACGATTCTTGGTGGGGGCAGGCCTAGGATGTGCCAAGTGATGGATATATGAGAAACTAGGGAGAGGACAGTTCATTCTCCTTGCATTGATGAGTTCACAATTGTGTGTAGAACAGGAGTAAAGGGGTGAATCAGAGCTGGAGCTCTAGAGGTGGAGCTAACCGTGTATGAGCCTTGCTTCAGATGAACTTGTTCATACCTGAATAAGTTGACCCAGTCCCTTGGGTCACTGACAGAAAAACTGCCCTTGGCGCTCAAGGTAACTACTCCAAGCCACTGCCCTGTAAGATTGGCCCAACCAACTTCAAAGCACTTTTTTGGCCTTGTGACATCTACAGCCCCAACCTCTTATTATGCACCTGTTCCTATCTGACCAGGTCAATTTTCTGCTTTGAAACCTTCAGTTATGATCATTGCCTTGTATGGGTATCTCCTATATGCCTGGTAATGTGTTAGACGCATGACATATATCTACTATACTCCTTGCAATGTATCTACAATGACTGGTGCTGCTGTAAAATGTATGTAGCTATCCTCATTTTACAGATGAGGGAAAATAGACATGAAGGGATGAAAGAGTTTGCTTGGGAGTGCAGAAGTGGGGATATAGCTGAAAATCAAACCAAAATAAGTCTGGCTCCAAAATCAATGCTCACTGTTCTAGAGCTCATACCATTCAAGAGTTCCTCAGCTTGTTTCCCAAAGCCCTCCACGATCCTGTTGCTGTCTGCATTGCAGCTCCGTCTCTGGCCCTCCTTTCACTCCACGTAATGCTACAGCAATAGTTAAATACTTGTAATCCACCCCCTCCCCTCCTCCTCAGTGTGTATTCATGATCTTTCCTCTGCTTGAAGTACTGCTCTCCAATCTAGCTGAGCACCCTTCATCTTTCTAGATGTGGGTTCCCTCAAGAAGTACTCCCAGGTACCTCTCTCATATACACAGCAGCCTGCCCCCATCCCCGTCGGAGCACTTGCATAGTGTGCTGTCACAATGATCATTTTTAGGTATGTTTCACCTACGCAGTAAGCCTCATAAGATAACAAACACGTCTTTTTTACCTTCACATCGAGAAAACCCAGGGCAGTGCTTGGCACAAGCAGGAACTCTGAGAGTGCTTGTTGAATGAAACCGTTTTTGAAACTTTAGAAGTGCTTTCCCACTGGGGTGTGTGTGTGAGAGAGACAGAGACAGAGAGACAGAAAAAGAGAGACAGAGACAGAGACAGAGACAGAGATACAGACAGAGAACAAAAGTGTGTGTTTTAATCTTCTCAACTTGATTTCACGTTTTGTAAGATTAGGGGCAGTGTCTTCTATTTTTATTAGTGTTCTCTTTCAAAACCCTTGCCTGCTGAAGACAACAGAATGAATGACCCTGTTCATATCAGTGTTGAATACACCCACGAAGGTGAACTACACAGAAGCAAAAAGGCAGTGAGGACAGATGGCAACAGAGAAAAGTACACATATATTTTGTATGTGAATTTTGCCAACTTGCTAAAGGATTTAAGATTCTAACAAAATTAAGCACTATAAAGCTAGACAATTAGGAATAAATGTTGAACTGAGACATCATAAGGGGAAGAGAAAATTGACCCTTGAAATGAACTACTTACTTAATTTCGGCACTTAATTTAGCAATGCTTCCTGACAACTAACAATCAGAAAGCATTTAGTACCATGGATTATCAGTATTATTTGGCTACAAGTAATAGAAAACCTGGCTTACATATAGGGTTATTCTTCTTGAGGAGGTCTGAAGTGGCAGCCAGCTTTGATTCAATAGCTGGATTATGTCAAGGTCACCATCTCTGCAAGCCTCTGTCTTTTCCTCAGGTTTTCATCTATTATGCTTGCAAGATTGTTGCTTCTGTTCCAGACATCACCTCTAGGTTTAAGGCATAAGGAAAGGAGGGAGACAACAAACCATGTCCGCTGCTTATATCAGGAAAAGCAAAAGCCTTTACAGACTCCTTAAGTCTTATTGATCAGAGCATGTCAAATGGTCACTTATAGCTGGAAGAAAGTTTTCTGGGGTTTTTTGTTTGTTTGTTTGTTTCTGAATTTTTTAAAATTTTATTTTATTATGCTATGTTAATCACCATACATTACATCATTAGTTTTTGATGTAGTGTTCCATAAAAGCATATATCCTACTGTGGCAGGACACATTGCTACCCAGATCAAAACTGACATTCTATTTGCAAGGAAGAAAAAGCAATATGTATCAGATAGACACTCACACTGGTTGCAGATTGTAGATTTCATTGATTGCCAATAAATATCATATAAACTCCAGAAGAAATTTATAACATACTTCAATAATTATTTGATGAATTAATAAGCACAGATTTGGTCCCCCTAACTGAACTCTTTGCAAAAAAAACCACAAACTTAATTTTTCTGCTTATAAAGTGAAAATTTCAGAAAATATATGAAATTATGAAGTATAAGATAAATGGTGATCAATAATCATGCCCCCGGTGGTATTTTATTTAAAATGCTATTTTCCTGATCTTAAAAAATGCAATGATACGTATTATTGTAGAATACGTAGAAATTATTGTAGAATACGTAGCATACTCAGCACATAGCGTGCAATTAATAACTCGAGTAATTCTACCATCTATAAAAACAGATAAATTTTAGCCATTTTGATGAAAGAGAAAATAGCTTTTTCACAAAATTAGAATCATACTTTACTTCTTTTTTTTTAAGATTTTATTTATTTATTTGACAGAGAGAAACACAGTGAGAGAGGGAACACAAGCAGGGGCAGAGGGAGAAGGAGAGGGAGAAGCAGTCTCCCTGCTGAGCAAGGAGCCTGATGCGGGGCTCGATCCCAGGACCCTAGGATCACGACCTGAGCTGAAGGCAGACGCCCAACCATTTGAGCCACCTAGGCGCCCCTACCTCTTTTTTAAAAAAAATAAAACTTAACCATATATTTTGACTAAAAATTGCTACAAATCATCACTTACCATGGCCAGAAATTTGTGTACAAAATTTATTTAATTACTCTCCTGTTATTGGACAGTTAGATTCTTTCCATTATAAAGAACCCAAGGATTAAGACTGTTACAGGTAGACTTGGGAGCAAATTACTATTATTTCCTGGGTGAAAAATCCTAGAAGTAAAACTCTGGTGACAAATGTCTTAAACATTTTTAAGATTTTTGATACATACTGTTAAATCATGCTTCAGAAAAATTCTATAGTTTACATCTCACCAGTAGTAAATAATGCCGATTATCCTGTGCTCTTACCAGCATCACGTATATATGTATGTGTGTGTGTGTACACACATATATGTATGTATATATATACATATAAATATGTACACACACACACATACATATATAAATAAAATATACACACGTACATATATAAATAAAATCTTCCAACTGATTAAGTTAAAAACTGGCATTTAATAATTTTGTTTTTACTAATTTTTCTTTGATTACTTGTTTGAGTAAACATATTCTAAAATGGTTTATTAAAAATGTGTATCTCTTTGTCCATATTGTTTGTTTATATCCCTTGCTCATTTTCCATTGGGATATTTGTATTTTTTGTATTGATCCAATAAGAGCTCTTTCTGTATTATGAATAACAGTTCATAGTTATGAAATAAGAACAAGAATATAACTATTCATTTTGGGGCTTTTAATTTTGTCCTTTAATTCCTCTCTCTTTCATTTTAAATTACCTTTTTCAAATCTTTGAAGAAATATTCATGGGTAGTATATTTTATAAAGCCTTATATATATGACAAAATTTTTCTGTTGTTTTCACATATGTCCGTAGATGACAACTATTTGGGTCTATGATTTTTTGTTTACATCCTTTTCAATCTCAAAACTGTAGTTATTTCTTTACCTGACTTCTAGAATTTAATGTTCTATTTTTAATAACCTTTTAAACCTCCAATTCTAGCTGTTTTTCTAGGTTTGAAAATTTAATGTTGTCAACAAGCTATCTGAAGTTAGTCTAAGATTATTCCTTTGTAGCTAACTTTTCTCCCAGGTCACCTAGTTATTATTTTTTAAAATTATTTTTTAATAATGGAGAACCTCTGCTGTGTAGTTTGTTAGTATGAACACTTCTCTTATTTTTTAAATTTAATTTCTTACGTCATAGTGAGCATGTTCAATCTGAGTATATGGATCTTTCTAACACCAAACTATTCCTTTAGTTATGTTTTGACCATTGCTTCCTTTTATTTCTTCCTTAGGAACATCAGTTAGTTTTGGGTTGGAATTTTTGCATATTGCCCTCCATATCTGCCGTATTTTCCTTCCCTTTTTTTTTTTTTTGGCTACATTCTTAGAGTCTCCTGTGATTTTTCTCTGATTCAATTTTCTACAGTATTAATTCTGACCTTAATTCTTTCCAATGAGAACTCAGGTATTTCTAATGCACTTATAGTTTCCTTTCAGTTCTACCCCATTTCACCCAGTTATCTTTAATTTAGCTTGTTGTCTTTGGTTTTCATCCTGACTTCCCTTTTTTTTTGCCTTTTCTGTCTCCCCATGTCTTCCTGTTCCTATTTCGTGGAAGACATATCCACTTGCTGCCTGTTTCAGGAGTCAAATTCTTAAATATTTTGTTTTAGTAGTTACATTATCTTTTCCTATGTATCTTCAGGATGATTTCCTTATTCTGTAATTTCTCAAATATAGATTAGCCTTCTATACTCAGTATTTCCAATTGTTGGGATATCTGATTGACTTTGGAACTTCTCACAGTTAGTTATTTTAGTGTTGATGATAGTGATATATTCTCTCAGCTCCATTTTAAGTGTCTGGGCAGCATTCAACTGTACCAGAGTACATACGTTAGGTTGATGCAGGACTTTTATTCTCAAGATCTGGTTGTTTGCCACCATGAATCTGAATGCCCTTGGCCCTTCTAAAAGTCTTACCAACCCTTTTTCCCAATGATTTTTGGATGCCATAGCCCATGCAGCACCAATGGCTACAGTGAGGAAAATAAGATCTTGGACTCACTTATAGGACTGCTAGGACTCTGACCATCACAGACATTTATCAAAGGAGCTAAAGTGGCAACAATTGCTAGTGTATTCAAGCCATACAGCATAGACGAGATCACCCACTGCCAATGAAGAATGCTGCTCTTTAGGAAGAAGCAGAATAAAGCAAAGCAGAAATGGGAAAACTCTACATTCAGACAGAGCTTCTGTGGATTTAAATTTACAAATCTAGTTAAATAATAGGTAATAAGCCATACTCAGAAGCAGAAGAAAACTATATATTCTCTTATGTATGTGAGATGGATGATTTCTGAAATTGACTAGTTTTATGTGGGGTCTTTTTTTAGGGGGGAGAAATAGTAATTATCCATCTTTATTAAGTGATTCCTTAAAGTTTGGATTTGAAAACGTTTTCAATAGCTGGAAGTTCGCAGCCTGGCTCATAGATGTACAATAAATATTTTTCAATGAATGGATAAATGACTATTGAAAAAATAAACCTGAAAGGAGTGGGAGCCGAAGTTGAGTTGGGGATTCTCTCTTCTTTTGTCTCTAAGGGGTGGCCTCCCCAGACTATAGGCCGTAGGGCTCATGGAGCTGAGAAGGCCCAGGTGGAAGGCTCAAGCTCCATACTGATATCCAGCAGCACACCAGGGAGCAGCTGTACCCAGCAGCATTTTATGAGTCTCCAATATCTCATGCTTATCCAATTCTGTCAAGACCGTGCTTAGTTTATTGTATCTCAGCAATTGGTAACTTCTACAGTACACAAAACCCCTAGTTTTCAAAAACAGTTACTTCAGTGCTCAGGGTTTATATAAGAAGAGATTAGTGTGGAGAAATATTGATTATTACACTTCGAATTGTCCTGAACTGTGCAGAAACTAGAAAGTAGAATGCTAAATTCTAATCCTGTCTTGGACCCTGCCTAGCCTTGAGAGCATTTCTGAATCTCTCTGAGTTTCAGTTTCCCTCTCTTAAAAATGGAGGAATTGAACAAAATCATTTCTAAAGACACTTTGGCTATAACATCCTACAATTCCTTTTTCAGATCAAGGGGATGCTGTTCCCATTATTGGACACTAACAAGGTTTATTCTGTGAATGTGACTCTCAGAGCTCTATAGGTGTTTGTTTAGCTGTAAACAGGAAAATTGCTTATGATGCTTCTACCCCTACTGTAGTTTGAGATTAAAAGGGTGCATTTTTTTCAATATGTTCAGTTTTCAAAAGACATGCTGGAGGAAGTCAGCCAATTTCTGCCCACACAACTTCCAAGTGACGTCAATGGAAGCAGAGCACACAGATCTCTAGGCAAGTTTTGGCTCATTATGTGAGGGTTTTTTCTTTTTTTTAAAGAACAACTGCAAAAATGATTTCTCTCAACTCAGATTACACAATTTGTTCTTCTTTGTGCCCTGAGTCAGCAATAGACATAATGTGGAAAATAAAGCAAGATCTCCTTTTTACACGTCAACTAAAACGGGACATAGTTATGTGAAACATGGGATGTTTGAGATTCTCGAACACTCTAAGCAATATTCCCCTTGCCATGGGCTGATAAATGAACATCAGATGGACAACTGTAAAAACATACCTAGTTATTCTTATTTTGATTCTGGATTTGATTTCCAGTGCTGCTATTAATGTTACATATCTGGGGTTCATGGCTTATTAACACTTGGAAGTATTTTAAAGGACTTTCCTGGCAAAAAAAATATATATAATTTGTGTTTTGTCTTAAGCTCAGCTTTACACAATAAAGTCAAAGAGATCTGGTAATTGTATTCTACTTGATATAAATATGTCTATAAGAGTAATTAACAGTCATGTAACTCTTGATATGTGTTAGGTACAGCCTGGTTCAATCCTTACGGCAAACTTGTAGGGTTGGTATTGTTATTCTTCTGATTTTATGAATTAAGAAACTGAGGATCAGAGAAGTTAGGTAATTTGCCCAGAGTCACACAGCTGAGCCATTGGCATTAGGATCCCAAATCAGGCAGTCTGGCTTCAAAATCTAACCACTGTGCTATCCAGACAATAATTTGTTTATTTTTCCATTCAAAAAAACATTTAATGGTACCCAATTATTGTAGGTTCTGAGTATGGTTAGTTACTAGATAATGTGGAATAATAACAAAAAAACCCAGAATGAATAGATGGGGAGGGAATTCAGTTTTTTTTGCACCTACATTGTATCAGACACTATGACAGACAACTCACATCTATATAATCCATGGGAAAACTCTATGAACAAAGCTGTTGTATTGATGAAGAAACTGAGTTTTAAGAAGGTTGTCACTTGCCAAAGATTACACAGCTGATAAAGGCTTGAATTTTATCCCAATTCTGTGTGTTTCCACCACTGGCATTTGCTTTGCTACCACGTGCTGCCTCCGTGAGCATGAGTATTGTCTTAGCTAAACAAGGGACAAGTACAGATGCCCCCCGTAGTTGGGAAAATCTTAGAGTTACTTTAGAGGTGATAATACCAAAGGGAATTTCTAGATTTTGGAACTTTCTTTTTCTGTACTCCACTGTGGTCAGCATGGCCTAAACAATATTGGGAGGACTATGTTCAAGTCTAAATCCAAAGTGGTCCATGGACAAATTGGAATGTAATTTTAATTAATAGTACATATTTGACCTAAAACAGCATCAAAACATTAAATTTCTTCTTAAAGCAATTATAAGTGAATTCCATGTTTTATATATAAGCTCTGGTATTTTTAAAGGAACCAATAGAAATTTTTGAGTGAAATTGCAGTTTCTCATGAATATGTGCAGAAAGGAAAATTGGTATCCTGTAGATGATATGTCCTAGAAGGATCATTCTATAAATATTAAAAGGAGAAACATCTGAGAAATATTAAGGAAGTACTTTAAGTCTTTCAAAATCAAAATGTAATATAAACAAAGTTATTTTATTATTCCCTTCTTTTTGAATATAACACTTTTCCTCAAAAATATTACCAATTAAATAAGAGGCGGTTGGGGTTTAAATTGTCCTCCTTTCAGAGTTTGTTCACATCACACCAAATGTCTTATTTATATTTAAGTACCACAGGGAATGGGCAAGAAATTGTATGTTTAAACTGGACTTTTTCAAGGCTTTTAAGGCCAGAAAATTTGCTTTGCCAAAGACCAAATTATTGCAAAGTGGAGCAAGCACCTGATCTTGCGGTGAGTCAGAATAAGTAAATATCTCCACCTGGAAATGGAAACAAATGCTCCCAAGCCCCCGGGGCACCATCCGTTAGCCTGGTGACAGCTGTCCACTTGTTGGTGGCTCAGCTCGATTATGCATATTGAGAGTAGGGATCCCCCAGTGAACCTGTCTCCTAACACATATCCCACATCACTTATGTCCTTGCTCTTGCAAATTTTAGCACCTTCCAGGCTACCACAAGCTCTTGAAAACCCAGAAACACTTATAGACAGCAGGTCACCTCAGCCCATGCCTCCTTCATGTTTACACAGACATTCTAAGAAATAACATTTCTAACTAACTTGCACCCCTAACAGTTTTCAATAAACTGTCTGCCCAGCCATGTCATAGTCTTCTGATAATATGACATTAGCTGTATTATAATAGTACATGAAATACTATGATGTAAAGTAACTATGACATGTGTGGGGACAAATTTAATCACTGTATCAGCACAACTTTAATACATTTTTTAACTTCTCCATCCTTCCTGGGATATATGGGGATCTCTGAAGAGATCTGTGTATATCTAAGATCAGAGATGGGCTATTCCTATCTATCCTGCATGAGTAACAGAAGATACGACCTACTGCTTTCATGAACCTCACAGAGTTAATTTACCTTCTGTATTTGCAAAATTTCTTTTTCCTTTGTAAATCGGGTCACAGAACTTTTAGCTTCTTGAAAGTCATGTTCAAGGCTGGATCCTGTGCATATGACCCTGTGCAGTTGCATTGCATTTTCATTTTGTATTAGGATCTGCAAATTATGTAGCCAGTCCTAGTCATGTTGTATTGTTAGTGTAGCAAATACAAAAATTTAAAGTATAAGAACTAAATGAAAAATTGACCAAAGTGCCACTAACATATTAGAGAGTTTTTTTCTAAGATGTTCCATTTAGTATTTACTAAATCTCGGTTTTTTTTTCCGGGTAAAATAATCCTATTTATTTATTTTTAAAGGTTTTATTTATTTGACAGAGAGAGACACAGCAAGAGAGGGAACACAAGCAAGGGGAGTGGGAGAGGGAGAAGCAGGCTTCCCGCGGAGCAGGGAGCCCGATGTGGGGCTCGATCCCAGGACCCTGGGACCATGACCTGAGCCGAAGGCAGACGCTCAACGACTGAGCCACCCAGGCATCCCTAAAATAATCCTATTTTATAAACTGATCTAATTCTCCAATGTATTATGTGATACATGCACCCATGTTTATCTGTGTGTATTTACAGGCCTTGGGCAATGAATACTTGGATTTTACATAGTTGTAAGTTGAGCAGAAGGGAGTAAGAAAATAGAAAGACCAACCACATTCCATAATCTCTTAATTTAGTTGTGGCTAAGCCCTTAAAACATTCCACACTGTTTCCTTTCACTATAATCATTACATTGCTTCCTCCTCTTTCAGAAAATTCATAATCCTTTCTTATTTGTTTTTGGATTATTGTTGTTTATAAAAATGCTGCAGATGTGTAAATGTCACCAAAGTTGAGATTGAACATGGCCAGACAAACAGCCTGGAAGCTTTGAGCCTGAATGACTTGATAACAGTCCGAGAGCATAGCCCAGTCTTACCATGTTTCCCTTTCTTTCTCTGTGTGGGTGCAAGGGCGTAGGGAGTGGGCCAACATGATGCTAAATGCACTATGCAAAAGCCAGCATGAATCCCAGGCCTTTTTGTGGACAGAAAGAACTGATTGTATGGTGAGAAGCTGGAATGCATGCCGGTCACTGTTTGGAGCGGTGTTGGCAGGCATCGTTTTGCTGGATTGTTCGAGAGAGTGACAGAACAAGGACAGAAGGCAAGGCTCCTTCTCTGTACTTCTGTGGGCCTGTAATTTTCCTCTTCTTTGTTCAAATTATAAAGAAGAATCCCATATGTCCAGAATTCTTCGACCCTGTTTTCTCAATTGGAAAGCGTTGTTCCAACAGTGCAACCCTCCCTTTCCGACTGCTTGGAAGTAAAATGTTCAGAAAGTGTGCCCAGAATGACAGGAGTTAGGGAATCTGGCAGAGCAGGCCTATGGTGGAGACTCAGAGGACATTTTAGGAAGGTTGTGTGGGTAGGGCCTGAGGTGGGCCAGTAAAATGCCTGTAACAAATAGCATTTTAAAGAACTTCTTTGTATAGAATGGTAAGGGGGAACGCCAGAAATTTTTTCATGGTATCTTTGAGTTTATTAAACAATTTTTCAAAATCTTCTGCAAAATAATAACCAAAAGCTTTACCCATTGGACTACCCACAGATCTACTGGCTATAGTTTCACAAAGTTGGAGAACGCCCAAGCTCTGCTTTTGTCCTGATGTTTGATATTTAGCCATCACGTGGTTGGTCCAGGCCTCAGTCCTCTGGACATCCGTCCACACCACTCCCACCAAAACTTAGAGCTCCTGCACACCCAGTCCCATCTGCTGAGCACAGACATGATCTGTAAAACTTTGTAAGAAGAGGAGGTTCCAAATGTCTTTCCCAGTTTGCTATTTTTGTTGGATTTTATTCTTCAACTTCAAATAGGAGAGAGTCAAAGTTCTCAATGATGCATAATCCTCTCTGCAAGCAGGTATGAGAATAAATGGTATGAACATACTTTACATGGTGTCTTCCCATAATGAATCACACACATATTTTCAATAGCATGAAAATTTACATTTCTTATTTTGACTTTGATTTTAATAAGACTTTTTAATCCTCTGGGCTTTTCCTGGGTTGTCAGTTTGGAAATATAGTTAATGAGAGTTCACTTGAATCCACATGCATTTTTGGCTTCCATAGTTCATCAGTAGCCCAACTGAACCAGTTAAATGGATTTTAATTGCCCGACCCCACCTATTCTTCCTGGCTTGTGAAAAGCTCTGGAATAACTTGGTAGGATAAGAGGAAATTAACTGAGGAAGCCGTGTGCAGGGTGAACTGCAAACACCGTCTCCCTGCACCAGGAAATCTGTGCGAAAAATCTCTGCTCAATTTTAGGTTGGCTTCCTGCCTGGGGCTTTCTGCTTCTTTCTGTGGGATTCTTGGACACCCTTCCTGCACATGTACGATTTAGGATTCAGTCAACAATTTAAGAGGAATTTGTGTAGAGATTTTAGTGTTCCTCCCATGTGGCGTACCACTCTTTGGAGTTCCCTTCTCTTTCCAGCTCTCCTTACAGCCTTCAACTCTGACCTCTGATTCCTTAAGCCAGTAAAAGTATGACTTTCCATTTATGCCCTCTTTTCTGGCACCCCAAAGAAATTTTGAGCTTACCTTTCTTTCAAGGACAATTCTTCTTCCAGTTTTTGCTAGCTTTGGCTGCTGTACAGTGCCCTTGGGTAATTGTTTACATTTTATCTAACTTTTATAGTTGTTATCAGAAGGAGGGTTCTGTCCAATACAAGTGATTGCGCTACACTCAGACCGGAAACTCCCGAGTTACTACAATTAATAAGAGAGTATTAACAATTTGCTGGTTAAAAATTGAATATACAAAATCAACTGCATTTCTATATACCTGGGAAAAAGCAGTTAGACAATGTAATTTTAATTTAGTTTACATTTAAATTTGATAGAAGGATATAAAGCACCTAACAGCTAATCCTACAACAGATACGTAAGACTTTTATACAAAAAATTATAAAACTTATTGAATAAACAGTTTGAAAGATCTTAACTATTACCTTAATAAAGACATATGTATCTCATTCTTGGGTAAAAAGGCTCAATATAAAAAGAAAATATTAATTCTCCCCATAAGGGAAAAATGGGCAAAAGATTGGAAAGGCATATCACGCAAAGGACACGGAAAATGGCTCATAAACATTTGGAAAGATGCTCATTCTCACTGGAAATCCAGAAAATGCAAAATTAAGTTCCTAGGAAATACTATTTTATACTTACCAATTGGCAAAAATTTAAAAATCAGATAGTATCGGACGCCTGGGTGGCTCAGTTGGTTGAGCGACTGCCTTTGGCTCAGGTCATGATCCTGGAGTCCCGGGATCGAGTCCCATGTCGGGCTCCCTGCTCAGCAGGGAGTCTGCCTCTCTCTCTGACCCTCCCCCCTCTCATGCTCTCTATCTCATTCTCTCTCTCAAATAAATAAATGAAATCTTTAAAAAAAAATCAGATAGTATCAAGTATTGTGGAGAAACAAGAAGGCCTGTCAACTGTTCATAGGGATGTTAATTTGTCCAACATCCTTAATAAATACTAAGTCATTATCTATTTCACTCTTAGATATTTATCTGAAGAAACTTTTACACGTATGTATGTAGAAGTGTTTGTAAGACTGTCACTGCTAATAGTAAAAAAACAAAACACAAAATCTTGAAGCAACCCAAATGTCTAGCAACAGCAGAATGGATAAATATATTGTGGCATTAGAGTACCATACCACAGTAAAAATGAATAACATACAGCTACATAGGGCAACACGGAAAGAAGTGTGAAAATATAAGTTTGAAAGAAGGAAGAGTAAGTATCCCAGCCATTCATTTCTATTCGCATAAAATTCGAAACCAAACAGCATGTAATATATTTCTTTGGGGGTACCAAACAGGTGGGTCTACTGAGGCAGAAAAGGAAGAGCATGATAAATTTTAGAATGGGCATTTCCTCTGGGTAGATGGAGAGGGATGTGAGTGGGGAAAGAAACAAAAGGATCTCAAAGGTGTGGTGCTGTGATGTCTTCCCCATGCTGACAGCGGGTACATGGGTGCTTTATTCCCATTTTTTAAATTGTGCATAAATATTTATACACTCTGTGTGTATTTTACAACAATGTATATTATTTTATATATATATTCATCTTATCGATATAGCTATTTAAGAATGCTCTCTGGAATTGCTGTGGAAGATAAGATGTCTGGGCAACAGGGGCCTGGTAATAGGGTGGGGTGCAGAGCCCAGGGCTGATGGAGACAAGAGTGCAAGGTGTGGCATTTGAAGGTCAGCACCTGCAGCATTGGGATTCTCAGCGAATGGGCAGCGGTGATCTTGGCAGTGGTTCTAGGCTGAATGCCCAAATCTAGCACTCCATCACTCTACCAGCTATTCTTGCCGTAGCATCCTCAACTGCTTACATAAACCAGAGCACCTTCCTTTGCTTGCAACACAAATCCCTAAGTGGCATGTTACGTTTGCAGTGTCTGTGGGAATACGTGAGGATATTCAATTAGACCACTAGAAATACAGGTTTGAAATTTAAGAATGATATCTAAGATTGACATATAGGTGTTACCAATATACAGTCAAACTATGACTACAGATGAGTTCATTAGGGAGAGTATGAAGCATAAACCCCAAAGAGGACCCACCACAACATCCACTGCTCCCACTTCTCATCTACAGACACTTTGTGCTGAGATGATCTTGGGGCAATCTTGACATCCATGGATCCCACTCCTTTACAAACCAAGATTGCAGTCCCTACTTTGGACTCCTAAGTACCATCTAGGGATATACTGGAATACTCCCTAAGTGGATTTTTAAACTTTCTTTGATGACATGACTTCCACAGAGTCCAGGATATTATTTCATTACATGAAGAAAATTTCTAAGTGACCCCACACTCTTAGAACAAATCAGAGCATTACTCTGCATAATTAAGCCTACATTCTATAGTGTCAGAAGCCAGACTAAGAAAGAGTCAAAAAATAGATTATTAACTAATAGGTTATTATACAATAACTACTATCATATAATAATGTAATTTTATATATGTAATTATATATAATATATAAAGTATAATATTATATATAATATGATACTACTGATAGTCATTGTATAGTTGATAGCACAAAACTCTATTCTGCATACATCTATCTTTCATGAGAGAAAAAATATTTGAAATGTTAGAATAAAGGGAAAAATGAAAAGATTTGACTTGGAAGAAAGGATTCAGTAATTAAAGTGAACATCTCATTAAACATTGTCTTTATTTGCAGGAAGGCTGGGGAACTCTAATTAAGTCATAAGCTGTCCCTATGAGTAATTAACTGTGGCAGGAAAATTCTAGGTGGTCCATTAAATCTTTATACCCACAGCTGTTCAGGAAAAAATATAAGCAAACCCGACATGTGCCCTGATTTTGAATGGATGGCGAATTTTCTCCAGTGGTTCTTTGGATGGTCTTGTCACCATGGGTCATGCATATCAAGAGCTGGTATTTTATTTTTTTTATTTTTTATTTTTTGACTTCTCTCCATTAAAAATTACATTTATTTAAAAATTCACATATAGTAAAATTCATCCTTTCTGGCATATAATTCTAGTTTTGACAAATGCATACACTCGAGTAACTATAATCAAGATACAGAAACTTTCATAAGAGCTGGTATTTTAAAAAGTAAACTATTTTGTGAATAATTTTATATTCATTATATGTTGAAATGATAATATTTTGACTACTAGCAATATTCGACTACCAGAAATTTTAAAATTTTATAGGTAGCTTGCATTTGTAGTTTGCACATATTTATATTGAATGGCACTTTGGATTCGTGGGCCGAAAGCACATATGGGAATATTTTCAAAAAGAAGTCAGAGGGTCCTAGAGCTATAGAATTTTCTAGCCAGAAGAGAGTTGCAAAAGTGAATCATGTAAAAGTGCTTATATATTCTGAACGTAGTCCTCACTTCCCACCACACAAATTTCCATGCATCTAAAACTGTGGTCATGTAAGTGAGGGGTTGCTATGACAGCGTGTGGCCTCCCTGGAAAGAATGCCCTACCTGGTGTTCTAAATGTTCTATTAGCACATACGTTGGAGAGTCAGAAGAAGAATATAACTGAAAGAAGAGACTGAGCAGAAGAGATCATAGACAGAATAGAAGGGGAAGTAGAAGGGCATTTAAAAAGAAAAATAAAATGAGCAAAAGCTGGAAGGAAAAAATAATTGTGGGTGTCTACAATAGTGACAAATGTGCTATTGATAATAATCAGTATCTTTAGCTTTTAGATTACAAAGATTTCTCCTCAAGCATTGTTTTGGTTTATCATCATAGAAAGCTGTTATCATTCCCATTTTACAGATAAGAAATTTAAGAAACTTGACCAAGATCACAGTTAGTCGACAGTAGGACCAGAGCTTGGGGTATTGATCGTCCCGTTCGCCGAGGACTGGGGTTTCCCAGCACATAGGACCTTCGGTGCTAGAAGCAGAAATGTCCGACACAAACCATACACTTGAACTCATATCTTCTAACTCTAAATCCTACCCTTTGCATTAATAACAATGACATTTAGTGAATACTTTCTATGTGCCATAAACCATGTGACAAGGACCTCACATAATTATGAGTTAAGTTGATTTTTCTCTTCATATAGTCCAGATAAAGAAAATTCAAGTCTCCCAGATTATTGATAACTTAACCAAAGTCACACAGCTGGTGAGTGCCTGGATTCCAGCTCAGGCTATCCCAGGCCCAGGCTCACGCTGCTGCCCAGCATGACAGTATGAATATGTAGCCTAACTGGAATCTGCAGGTTGTATCTTCACCACCCAGCTTCTACTGCAACTATTCTTTCCTGCATAAAACCTTCCTCCCTGCTTATATCCCACCAGACTCCATTTGACATAACCTCTCTTATTGAAATCTTACCAATGCCTCTCTCTACCTTCTACCTTGTCTTGATTCAAGAAGTGTTCTTAAAGGGTAAAAAAATAAATAAGTAAATTTTCATTCTCATTTGACATGTACCAGCAAGAGTTGCCAGACAACTTGTCCTTAAAATTATAAGCAATTATATTTGCTTTAGTAAAACCCTACTTTTTGTTATCATCTACCATATAGTTTGCTCTTTAAAAATGTTTCTTGAAAGAATATGCATTATTTACATAGAACAGAACTTCTTCGCACCATTTAAGGCATGAAAACAGATACACAAGTGTATTTCGTGATCCTATTCTTACAATGTGTGTTAAGATTAGGTTTCTGGATGACAATGACTGTGTCACTTTCTTTCTCTGTAACCCACCCATCATGGACACAGTGATTGACATGAAGAGTTTTCCAGAAATGTAGAATTGGGTGGGATATAGTGTTAGCCAGTGATCTTGCTGGCCCAGGGCTGAGGCCAGAGGATTTATCTGATGTTCATTGCCTATGGCTTTAAGCCTGTCACTTCTTTCTCCTTGTACCTTAGCTTTCCAGAGTTGCACATCCTAAGCAGTGTTGGTATATAGCTGTCACTTCAAAAGGAGAAACTGATGTTGTTTATTTGAATTATTTACCTTTTTATTTATTTTATTGAATTATTTAATACCTTATTATTATTTTTAAAAGATTTTATTTATTTATTTGAGAGAGAGAATGCACGAGCTGGGGGAAAGGTAGAAGGAGAAGAAGACTCCCCGCTGATCAGGGAGCCCAGCATGGGGCTGGATCCCAGGACCCTGGGATCATGACCGGAGCTGAAGGTGATGCTTAACCAACTGAGCCACCCAGGCACCCCACCTTATTATTTTTTATTGAGGTATAATTTACATATTCTAAAACTCATCCTTTTTGAATTCATCATTTTAAAAAATAAGCCACATAGAACACAATCAGAATATAGAACATTTCCATCACTCCAAAATATTCCTTGTGCTCCTTTGTGTTGTCGGTTCCATTCACCACTCCGAGCCCCTGGAACCAGTGATCTGCTTTCTGTCCCTACAGATCTGCCTCCCTGAGACACAGAATCTTACAGCAGGTAGATTTTAAACTGGCTTCTTTCACTTTGTGTAATGCTTTTAAGATTCGGCCGTCTTGCTGCATACATCAGCATTTGTTCCTTTCTTTCTTAGTTTTTTTTTTTTTTTGCTGATTATTCCAAGGTAAGAATATACCAAAATTTAGTTATCCATTCTCCAGTTCAGGGACATTTGGGGTTTTGTCTGCCTGTTATGAATAAAGCTGCTATAAACAGTGTACAGGTCTTGATGTGGATGTATGTTTTCATTTCTTTTGGATACATATGTAAGGGTGGTCATAGGATGGGTGTATGTTTACCTTTCTAAGAAACTGCCAACTGTTTTCCAAAATCATTATAACACTTTGCATTCCCGTCAGCAATATAGGCGAATTCCAGGTGCTCTTCATCCTTGCCAATACTTGGTATCACGAGTCTTTTTAATTTTAGCTATTCTTGATGTATCTCGTAGTGGTTTTAATTTGCATTTCTAGTAGATCCCTTTTATCTGTGTAATTTGTATACAGTACAATGATCTTACATGTTACAGTTGATGAGTTTTGACAGATACACACCCCTTATGTAATCCACACCAGATCAAGGTAGAGACCATTGCCAAACCCCAGAAATCCCCCTGTGTCTCATCCAATCACTTTTATCCCACCACAAATGACCACTGTTGTGATTTTTCCACCATAGATGACTTTTGCCTGTTGTAGAACTTCATATATGTGGAATTATACAGAATGTAATTTTTTTGTGGCTGGCTTCTTTCACCCAGTCTGCTGTGTTTTGAAGGGCATCCAAGTTGCAGTGTGTGTCCATCATGGAGTTCCTTTGATGACTGAGTAGTGCTCCATTGTATGGATAAACCACAATTTGTTTATTTATTCTTTTGTTGGTAGACATTTCAGTTGTTCCCAGTTGTTGTCTACTGTGAATAAACCTCCTATAAATATTTGCTCAAGTACTTTTATGAAGACGTTTTTTTATTTCTCTTGAGTAAATAGCTAGGAGTGTAATTGCTGGGTCATAGAGTCGGTATATGTTTACTTTTATAAGAAGTTGCCAAGCTGTTACCCAAAGTGATTTTTCAACTTTGCATTTCCACCTGCAAAGTATGATTTCAGTTGGCTTACATCCTTTCGGGCCTCATGGATCTCAATGTCCATTTTTCTCCCCAGGCTTGGGAAGGTTTCAGCCATTATTTATTTATTTTTATTCAAGTATAATTAGTACGTTATATTAGTTTCAGTTGTACAATAGAATAGCTGTTACTGGTTTTTTTTGTTTTTTTTTATTTTTTATTCTTATGTTAATCCCCATACATTACATCATTAGTTTTAGATGTAGTGTTCCATGATTCATTGTTTGTGCATAACACCCAGTGCTCCATGCAGAATGTGCCCTCCTCAATACCCATCACCAGGCTAACCCATCCTCCCACCCCCCTCCCATCTAGAACCCTCAGTTTGTTTTTCAGAGTCCATCGTCTCTCATGGTTCATCTACCCCTCCAATTTCCCCCCCTTCATTCTTCCCCTCCTGCTACCTTCTTCTTCTTCTTTTTTTTTTTCTTAACATATATTGCATTATTTGTTTCAGAGGTACAGACCTGAGATTCTACAGTCTTGCACAATTCACAGCGCTTACCAGAGCACATACCCTCCCCAGTGTCTATCACCCAGTCACCCCATCCCTCCCACCCCACCCCCCACTCCAGCAACCCTCAGTTTGTTTCCTGCGATTAAGAATTCCTCATATCAGTGAGGTCATATGATACATGTCTTTCTCTGTTTGACTTATTTCGCTCAACATAACACCCTCCAGTTCCATCCACGTCGTTGCAAATGGCAAGATCTCATTCCTTTTGGTGGCTGCATAATATTCCATTGTATATATATACCACAGAATAGCTGTTACTGTTTTAAATGTACTTTCTGCCCTTCTCTTTCTAGAATTCTCACATGTGAATATTGTTTCTTCTCATTGCATTTTATAAGTCTTTCACTCTTTTTTATTCTTTGTCCACTTTGCTTCTCTGATTGGATAATTTCTAATGTCCTCCAGGTTGTTGATTCTTTCTTCTGCATAGTCAAGTTTGAAACTCTATTGAATTTAATTGGGATTCTCTAGGATTTTATTTGTCGTTTTCATTGTTGTTGTGTTGATAGTCTTCATTGCTTTGCCAATCTTCATCTTTTATTTGCACATTCTGTTTTTATAATTTCATTAGTTGTCTTTGTGTTCTTGTAGTTCATTTAACTTCATTAAGAGGAATATTCTGAATTCTTTGTCTGAAGGTTCATAGATCTCCATTTCTTTAAGGTCATTTATTAGTTTTATTAGTTTCTTTTGGTTGTGCCATATTTACCCGGTATTTTGTGATTCTTGACTCCTTATGTTGGTATCTGCACATTTGAGTAATCAGGTTCCTCTTCAGACTTTACAGGTCTGCTTTGGCAGAGACAGATATTGGCCAGTCAGCTCAGTTTGGGTTTCTGTGTGCATCTGCTGGTAATGTTTTGGGGCGGGTGTGGCCTACTATTATGGTCTAATTTGGGATGAAGTAACTTTCTGAGTCCTGAGATTGGGGATGGAGGATTGTGTCACTGGCTCTGAATAGTTGGGTAAGATTACTGGTTTGGTTCTCTACCCACATGAGTCTATCATATGGGCTCCATGGTTTCCTGGATTCTCTGGTCAGGTTTACAAGATAGTTGGAACTGGGGACTATATTCAGTTGCAGATGGGGCTATTAATTAGCTTCCCCACCCTGGCAAGGCAGCAGGACAGGTCCCAGGGCCTATACAGCTTGTTGTTTGGGGACCCAAATCAGGCAAGAGCATGCAGTGAATTCCCTGGTCAGATGAGGCCACGGTTTTGCTCTGCAGCTGGGGAAGCCACAGGCTGTGCTCTCTGTTCACATGTCACTGTAAGCCGGACTATTAGATGACCTATGTAGTTTCCCATATGTTCTGGTTAGGTTCCCTGATCAGGCAGGCTGGAGGCTGTATTCAGAAATAAGCCAGCCCATGAATTCATTTCCTTGTCTGGGCTCAGTGGGAGAAGCAGCTCTAAGGCTAGTAAAGCTCATTGTTCTCTTAACTCAAGCTAACCAACACCCGCCCTCCCCCGGCCCCAGCCAAGTTCCCTGGCCTTACAGGTCCACTGGCTTTGCTCTGCAAACTATGAGCTCTGTCTGTCCTTTCAAATCAAGTGCCACTGGGTCACACAGCTTCCAGGCATTCTCACCAGCTCTTCTGTTAGATGGGGCCTGGAGCCACAGTGGGTGGGTGCAACTATGTCACAGTTTCATTGCCTAGGCAGGAAAGGGATGGTCCACTTCAGGCAACTCTAAATTTCCTAAACAAACTCTCCATTTGGGAAGGGCCGGGAGCTACACCCAGCCTTGGTTATAAATTAATTTCCCCTGAACAGGAATCTTCCACCACTGGTACTGGCTTTGCTTTGGAGGTGATCAGTTTTGCCTGCCTGCCTCTCTACTCAAGCTCTGCTGGGCCACACTGTTCCAGGTATTCCTACCAGCAACTCTAGCCAAATGTCACCAGGAGACACTCTCCATAGTGGGCGGGGCTGTGACTCAGTTCTTTGCTCGGTGTGGGCAAACCAGGCTCTAGGACCGGCAAAGCTTTTCATTTGACTCTCCAAATCAAGCACATCTGCACCCCATTGAGTTCCTTGTTCAGAGTGCACCACACACTGTTGGGCAGATGAGCAAAACCCATTATTTTGGATTATTGCTTGGGCACTGCAGGTGTTAACTCAGTGTGCCAAGATCCACGTGCTGGTAACTGCAAGCCCCTCTCCTCTTCTCCATCACAATTAGATCCCCAGTGGTTGAGCCCTGCAGATTCCCCTGCAATCACTGTGGGGTGAGATCAGTGTATTGACTCTCATAAAGTGACCCACACTACTGGGATGAGTAGGAGGCTTACTGTGCCCTGGGTTCTTTTTTCCCACTGGAGGAGCCAGGGGCTCAGAGAAGACCTCCCAGCATGGCCTGGGAGAGTGGCAATGTAGTCAATGTGTAGCTGCTTCTCTTACCCTTCTAATGCAGTCTGTTTTAGTCTCTGTGGTATAGGGGCTATTTAAGCTTTACCCCTGTGTTCTAGGATTCTCTCAGTGATACCTTGTTCTTGAATAGTTGTTAGTTGTTCTTGTGAGTGAGAGTGAGGTCAGGAATGACCTATGTCACCATCTTGGTGATGTCACTCCCTTCAAAAGTGTTTTTATAATGGAATTGTTTTCTTAATTTTCTTTTGGATTGTTCATTGCTGGGGTACTGAAACACAACTGATTTTGCGTGTTGATATTGTACTTTGTATCTTTGCTGAATTTGTTTTTTAGCTCTGGTATCTTTCTTTGGGTGGGAGGTAAAATCTTTGAGATTTTCTATATCTAAGATCATGTCATTTGTGATTAAAGATAGTTTTACTTTTTCAAAAAAGTGTTTTTATAGTTAGTTCTTTATTCTATGTAAGAAATCTTTGCAATATCATAAGGTTGCAAAGATATTCCATGTTTTCTTCTAGCAACTTTGTAGTTTTCACTTTTACATTTAGATCAAAGATACATAAGACTTTTGGTATGTGTATGACATAGTAATACTACATTATCATGATTACTGCTGCTTTATAGCAAATCTTCAAAATCAAATTGTCATTCAAATCAAAGACCTGTACCTCTGAAACAAATAATACATTATATGTTAAAAAAAATAAAAAAGAAGAAGAAGATAGCAGGAAGGGAAAAATGAAGGGGGGAAATCAGAGGGGGAGATGAACCATTAGAGACTATGGACTCTGAGAAACAAACTATGGGTTCGAGGGGGGGAATGGGGGAATGGGTTAGCTTGGTTGCAGACTAAATTTTTTATTCCTTTGTATATCTAGTAAATTTGGGGGGATTATGCTAGATATTGTGAATCTTAACTTGTTGAGAGTCTGATTTTATTGTCTTCCTTCAACAATTATTGAATTTTGTTCTGGACTCTTTCAGGGCTTGTTACTAAGATTTGTTAGGGCAGGTTTCGTGTAGTCCTTCCTTGGCACTACTCTGGCCTTCCTCCTAAAGTGTGGTGATTTTAGATCAGTTGTATGCCCAGGGTGTCTGTGAGGCCTCTCCACTCTGGCTGATCAGGATTCCTGTCACCTCCAGCTCTATGCACGCCAGGTGTCTTCTGTCCACTCTCAGTGCCCTAGTAGCCCCACTCTACCATACTTCATAGAGTCTTGTCTTGGGCATGAACAGGTTAGTATTTGGCCAAAGTCTTAAAAGACCTTTTATGCAGATTTCTATAGTTTCTTCTCTACAAAGTTTCCCCTTCTCTTCTCCCTAGGAGTCTGCTCCAAAATTTTAGTCATTCCATCAGGCCCAAACTCAGGTATATACTTCCTCAGTTCAGCAAAACTAGTGGGTATTAGTCTTCGGCTCCATTTCTCTGTGCCTAGGGAGAGATCTGGGATATTCAGGGAGGTCTTTCCATGTAATTCCTCTCTCTGAGTGGCCATCGTTCTGTGCTAAGTGTCTTTCAATATCTGAAAGCAGTTGCTTCAGATATTTTGCCATTTTTCAATTGTTTATGGTCAGATGAGCCCATCATTACCAGTTACTTCACTATGGCTAGGAATGGAAGCTACCCATATCATTTTTTACAAATATGACAAAAAAGTATATGAAGCCTTAAGGTTCAGGCATTTTCTTCATGTTTCACATTTGGTGTCATCTCTGAAACCAGAATTTCAATTTTGTATTTTTTACTGCTACTAATACATGTGTAGCTCTGAAGGAAAGTAAGAATATCTGCAAAGGATAACATATGTCTTGCGAAAGTATTATCTTCCTGTAAGATGTAATTCTATGTTAGGGTGTATTTTATAGGAGAACTTTAAAAAAATATTTGGAATTTCAATTGTATTTAAAGCAAGTTCACATTTTTATCATAGGCAGTTCCTCTGTATGATTTGTACAGATGACACAAAGGTGTTCATTTAGGTAGAAATACAATATCTATGGCATTTAAGGCATTCCATTTCTGCTTTGGCAGAGAGTACAGATTGCTATCATGTTTGAAATATAGCCTCTAATATTTTACAATGAATGAAATAATTCCCAATCAGATCATTTCTGTAAGTGTGCTGGATGTTTTAACATGAGGATTGTTCTGTGTTGTGCTTAGTTCCTCTATGGTCCCATGGAAACTTTTTAAAGCTAACTGTCTTGTGTACTAATTTAAAACACTCCCCACATTATTATTCCTAATGGGGGAAATATGAAAGCATCAAGATATCATATCACTTTTTCAGGTCAGCTGCATATGGGAGTCACTCTCCAGGGTAAATGTGTGTTCAGGTTGTGGAAAGAATCACAAATGTCTTCTCAAAACAAAAGAACTCCTCTGGCTATAATATGAGAGGAAAACAATCTGAGCAGATCTTTCCACTTGTGCTACCAAACACCTCCTTTTTTGAAAGTCTCTTACTTCAGTTTCGGTTGAAAACTAAAGGCAACAGATAATGAATGCTTTGTTCAGTTTGACCTAACAAGGAGCCTTTTAGGAGGCTCACCTAAGGATCCAGTCTTCCAGATGTTACATCTTCAACTCTCTGGCTTATTATGACTTCCCGAATCTTGCCAAGAAAAAAAAAAAATCTAAGATACAGCCACCTATTAAACGTTATTAAAAATTATGTAATGTATACACTTAAGTAATAATATCCTTGCTGTGAATTGCTCTATCACTCCCTACAAATACTTATAGATTTATTTTTTTCTCAACATGATAGTAGCATATTCCTGCTGTGATTGCATAAGCTCCACTAGAGTACTTGTGTTGTGCTTATTACATAGGTGGTCTTTAAGCAAAACACACTGTATTTTGTTTTTCCTGATATTTCGATGTATAATTTACAGTGGAAATAACTCCAGAAATAGGAGACCCAAGTTTAAATTCAGATTCTGCCACTTAATAACTAAATGACCTTGTGCAAACCATGTAACCTTTCCAGGACTCACTTTGTATGTTAAATGGTTATAAGGATAGTACTTGCTTCACAGGAGAGTTGGGAAAATTAAAGGAGTTTACACAGGTCAGATCAGTGCCTGGCACTTGTAAGCACTTGATAAGACTTAACTTTTGTCATCATCATCATCATTACTGTTGACAAAGCTTTTTAAAATTAGGTCATTGAGTCTTTACAACAGATCTTTAAAATAAATATTGTTATCCCCGTTTTATAATAAGGAAACCAAACTCAGATACAGGCTTTTTAACTTGAAAAGGCTGTATTTTTGTCTCAATTTTCCTAGATAACATTAAAACATTCAGACTTTTTTTAATGTTGATGGTGAGCCTTTACTAATTGAGCTTGGTTTTCTGTTTAAATTAAATAATAATTTCATAAGTATTTTTAGTGTCATCCAAAATTTTTTTGATAGAGTTCAAGACTGTGAGGTGTTCTGCTAACAGGAAATGTGGCTACTTCTGTTTAGTCCTTTGTAATTTCTGTTACAAATAGAATACAGACCTGTTCACTATAGTACACGAGAAACAGGTTAAAAGTAAAACACCTTACCTGGCCCATAACAAGTCAATCCTCCTGAAGGCTTCTTTTTCCTTTGAAATAAATGTATCTACATTTTTTATCTGTTAATCTTTTGAGAAGTTATTTCTCTGATTCTAATTCTCAACTTTCAGATACACAAGATCCCTTATACCAATGTGGACAATTTGTTTTTCAAACCATTTGTAGCTTGACCTCCTAAAAGACTAGTCTGTCTCTAGGACTATTTTTGTATGTTCTCCATGTAATAGGCTTCTCAAACTTTTTTCCATTCCCATTGCAAGGCTCTACTACTCAAATGAACCTTGAGAAGGAGATTCACCTAAATATCAGTAATTATAGTTCACTTATCAACCCATAGAAAAATAATCACATCCCATGAAGTTCTTTTGGGATCCTTTTAAGTACCGACTTAGACTGAGTCTGTGATTTAAGTTACTTTCCACTTCTTTTAAGAGCTAAACATAACCTAGGAAAGGAAAGGTCTTTGAAGTGAGAGCTGGTTGACCATTTCCTGCAAAGAATGTCCAATCCAGTTGAAAATGGCCTGGAAATGTCTCCAGATTCATCAGCAAGGGCTGGGGGAAGACGTCACTGTGGGATTTCTACCGAACTTTATGTTCTGATAAACAGTGTGGTGCTGGTAGCTCCCACTGGTAAATTCTTTTTCTCTTGGGAGGAGCCAGCCAACTTCCTTATTCATTTTCAAGCTTTGTTTAAAGGGCAACAGAGAGTGAGACAGAAAGAGCCTGGGAGCGGTCAAATGCCAAGGAGGACCACCTATTAAAATCAGTGAGTGCTAAGGACAATATTGGAGTTTCGTTCTATTTCTTTTTTGAGTACAACATAAGTAAATAAATGGAGTTTCTTGGAAAATAAGCTATTTCCAACTAACCACCACTTGGGTCCTGTTCTAATCTCCATCCTCACACTTTGTGGTAGAATCCAGATGGCAAAGGTTATCTTGGAATTAGTGCTTTTCTTAGATGAATGGCTGCATTTAGGAGGCTGACAGGGGGACAGAGTGGTGGTGAAAGCTCCTCCAGCAGCAACAATAACAATGAAAAAAACCCAACAGGCGGTTTTGCAAGCTTTACCCCTGAACGAAAGCCAAGAGAACATATTGCTTGTCACCAAACTCAGAATAAAAATAATACTAGAATTTTCACAGAAATGAGCACA
The DNA here is from genome assembly GCF_002201575.2 of Neomonachus schauinslandi. Lineage (NCBI taxonomy): Eukaryota > Metazoa > Chordata > Mammalia > Carnivora > Phocidae > Neomonachus > Neomonachus schauinslandi. The sequence goes on along the minus strand of NC_058410.1, from coordinate 28,668,013 downwards.
TGAAAACGCTTTGCATATTAAGCTGTTTCCATTATGATATGGTCCCTTATATTAAAATTTTTATAGTAGGATACATCCCATCATCTTGGGCCCTCCAAGAGGTCTTATTTTTATTTTTTCAAGGAAAATTACTTAAGTAATTGTTGTTTATAGAAAGGGACTTTTATTTTCTTCAAGGAACAAGGCTGATGTGCCAATAAAAATAAATTAATTAAAAGGAACTCACAATTTTATTCGAATACCTTTAGAGAATTAAACTAGGCTCCAAAAGCTACACTTACTTGTAGGTTGTGAGAGTTTTAGAATTTGGAGGAATATTATCGAACCTCAAATAACAGAAACCAGAGTCTTTTTCTAACCTGTTCTCCACATCCTTTACTATGACCAAAAAGAAGAAATTAAAGCTCTGAATTCCCATTATAGTCTCATCCCAATCTCTCAATTCAGTATTTGTCTCCTCTCTTACCTTTCCTAAAAGCAGCTACAAAACAAGGAAAAATAAAATTCACTGAGTCAGGCTGAGAAGAGCTGATTTATAGCTTTCTCTCTCTTACAGTTCAACATCCATAAAATGAGCATAGCATTAGAACTCAAATCATGAGGGCTATTTTCACTATAGTTTCTATAAGGTAAATCCTGAATCCAAGTTTCTGCCGACTGACACTGTTCATTCTAATTCCTATTTCCATTTTCTCTCCTGCTATCACTTTCAAGATCCCTCACATCAGAAGTCTTTATTTCCTCATTTATAACTGTGTGTAATGTAAGAGAAAATACAAGCCCAGAATGGTGTATTATATGATTCAGTAAGGTGCTTCGGTGTCCCAAATGGCATGGGAACCAGGGAATTGTTTGGAGTTGTAAGTTTCAATAGTGAAACTCTATAGCTTTCTTGGCCCTTATAAAACCAGGTCATAGCTGCCTGGCTTCCTAATTTGGTTTGATGTACTGTGAATTCCCAAGGGGATAAGTCACTCTCTTATTCATATGTGAGTACAGGAACCATTCCAAAACAAAAATCAGTCAGTTTATCTGTGATTTTAAATGCCCTCTTACCATTCTACTATGCAGATCATGTAGAGCTGACTCTCAGCACACATTTACCATACTGGAGAGGAATTATATGACAATTTTTAGTCTTTTGAGATATTAACTTAATTACCATGAATATTTACTACGATAAGATTGCCAGGGGATATCTTTTTCTGCTCTAGGAATGTTTCACTGAATGTGAAACCAATAACATGGAGAGAAAATGAAAGTTAAAAAATTGATTACAAAATATCTTAACAAACAGGGTCTTATGTCAAGTCTATGAAATAGCACTATTATATATTTCTCTTGTTACCTACAAGCTCACAAGAACATCATAAATCACCTTGCTTTATAAGATTTGATGGGGCAGAAAGATCTTCCCTGTTGGTCATCAAATTAAGATGCAGTATGACTTTATACGTTGTTCCATCTCAGACTTCGGCTGTGTTCTATCTTTGTAATTTCCCAGAGCCAACCATTTCAGGTTGTTTGGGTCTCTGCCAGATGCTATGACACAGATGCTTTTAATAAAGAGATCCAACCACCTTCTGGAAAATCTCCTTGCTTTATTAGAACTTTCAAGGGATATCAATCCTGTTTTATTAGTGTTTATTAAAAAAGAAAGAAAACTAAAGTAGCCAACACAGTCTGTGTAGTCTGCTTTGTTTTCCTTCTTTTATTGCATAAAATAGTACACTTCTCAAGGAAAAGTTCATGAAATTCTCAACTGTATGTTGAATGGCAACTATGGGTCAAATTTTGCATTTGGCAAAATAGATACGGCGAAGATACATGATCTTGTCTTGAAGGAGCTACACAGATGTAATATTACTTTTTTAAAAAACTTAATCAAACAATCAAAATTAATCTGTAAAATGTGTAGATATTTGTATAATGCCATACTTGGTAGAATATTTAAAAGTATATAAAATTGAGACTGGAGGACTTTATTATAGATGAGATAATGTAATATGTGATAAACAAGGCTTCACAATAATGGGAAAGTAGTAGATCATTCAATGAATGGTATAAGGAAAACTATTTAGAAAAAAATATAAATGATACCAACCTCAAACAGAACACCAAAAAAAGTAGATTAATGTTTAATTGTATAAAGAACCATATAAAGTAGAAAGAAATGTTTTATATAGAAATGTATATATGTAATGTTCTTAGGATAGGGAAGGAGTTTCTAGGTATAACTCATGGGTGAGAAAACAAATGTGAAGTTTGATAACATAAAAATGTAGAAGTCATATATAGAAACTTTGTAAAATTAAAACACAAGTGATAAATGATAAAATACTTGCAAAATATGACAAATTAATACCCCTAATAATTGAATATTTCATCTGAATCAGCTAATATTGCTAACTATACAGTGGAAAAATAGCAAATGAGATAGTTAGAAATACACACCAAAAGAAATTCAAAGTAATGATGAATACGAATATATCTTAAAATTTATTGGTAATTAAGAAATCTAATTAAAACAGCAATAAGAAATAAATTTTTGCCTATCATATTGACAAATATTTTTAATAAAATAACAACACTATGAAGGTTCACAAGCAATCTTATTCAATTCTGGTTGATACTAGAACAAATTTTCTGGAAATTTGTTTAATACTAAGTATTACAAAAAATTTTAAAGTTATTGTTCTTTGATCTAATAATGCCAGTTCTAGAAGTGTCCAAAACTAGTAATAAAATATTTATGTAAAAATATAGTCATCACAGTGTTGTTTATTATTTTAAAAATTTGAAGAGACTTAATTGTTCTGTTATAGAGAAATCAACACCCTTTAGCCTATCTAAAGGATAGAATTACTTTTTTTCAAAATAATGACAGGAGGGAAAGCTCTTGAGATACTGATAAGTGAAAAATCTTACATACACTAAAATAATTTTTAAAATACATGTATTCATTCAACAGATAAAATTAATTAAATATGTATATGTGACAGGCAATGTTCTAAATGTTTTATGCACTTTATCTCTTTATAACTCACAGAAGTCCTACGAGGTAGGTACTATTTGTACCCTCATCTTCCCTTAAAGAGGGAAACAATTTAGGCACTTGCTTAGAAACTTGCCTAAGGTCATCATTGTTGGAAACAGTAAGGTCTGTATTCTCATACAGTTTACAATCTAAAAAGAGAGAAAGATATTAATCAAAGACTTACCAAAATAATTGTGAAATTATAGCAGTTATAATAACTCATAAAGTAGAGGTCCATTCTAGAGGGATTGACCTAGTCTAAGAGAGGGGGAGTGCTCACTTCAGGGGACAACGATTGAGCTGACAATTTATGCAAGAGTAAATGTTAACTGGAAAGAGAAGAATATTCCAGGAGGAGGGAAGAGCATGTGCAAAAACTTTCTGGCAGGGAGGTGCATGGCATGGTGGGGAGAATTGGTAAAGCTAAGACAGAGTTGGAACAAAGAGAGAATAGGAGAGAATATGGTGTGAGACAACCTTCAGAGCACAACCCGTGGTCCAAAGATGCTCATTTAGAGGTGAGCAATCTGGGTGCCTGAGAGGCGAGATGCCTTGCCCAAAGTCACACCATCTACTTGGTGACAATCTGAAATCAGACACAGGTCTCTGGTTGCAGGACCAGGAGTTGTTCCACTACATTATTTGCTTTAGAGGTTTTCAAACTTTTTGAGTAGCAGAATCTTACACAAAATTTCCAATAAATGAAAGAGATCAAAATATTATAGTAATATATAGTTTTTTATTTCAAAGTATAATTTTTACTTTTAAAGTCAGCCAGTGAGAAGAATGGGAGCTGTTTTAATAACACAAACATATGAAGAATGGGTGATGGGTGATATTTGTAGTTTTATATGGAACTCAGCATATGATGTATTTCCGTATTTTGTTTTTTCTGTAATATGGGGAAAATCCTGTTTCAACTGATGAAGTGGTTGCAAATGGTAACAGTTTTAATAGTTTGTATGGAAATCCTAGACTAGTGTCAATTAAATTGAAACTGAAGCTGAAAGAAACATAGAAATTCTTCTATTTTAAAAGTAAACTGTTAAAAATATCTAACAAATATTATATTCCTTAATTGCCAAGATTTTAACTTGGGGAAGTGTCAATGACAGATTCCTCAGACCTTCAGTGAACCCTGGTGAATGTCATTTTTAGTTGGTGCAAGCTGCAAAACAAAAATACCATAGCCTGGGTGGCTTAGACAACAGAAATTTATCTCTTACGTTTCTGGAGGCTGGGAAGTCCAAGACTGACACACCAACAGATTAAGTGTCTGGTAAGGGCCTGTTTGCTAGTTCATAGCTGGCCATTTTCTCGCTGTGTCCTCACATGGGGGGGAGAGGGACAAGGGAGCTCTCTGGGGTCTCTTTTATCTAGGCACCTAATCACCTCCCAAAAGTCCCATCTCCTAAAACCATCATATTTGAAGGTAAGGTTTTAACATATGAATTTAGGGTGACACAAATGGGGGGGACGTTTAGTCTATAGCAAGTGTTATAACATTATGAGACATTCAGTATGTCATTTTAAAAACCCCTCAGATTATCCAGGAGTGAAATATCTCACTCCCGGCCTCAGCTAGATAGTCACATGTGTTTCCAGTCAAATGTATTTCATTGCTGACACTTTCTCTGTGGTTTTAAGCATTCCTGTAATGTGATCCTGCACTGCCAAACTGAGCTTGTTATGTTTACTACCAAAAAAGTCAGCAAGGTAAGCAAACCAGGGAAAACAAATTTTTGAAAAATATCTCTCTAGAGGAAATTTTTTAAAAAATGAATTCTTATCAGCACCTTTCTATAAAACATCCAAGGAACTTTGGTATGAAAAAAATCTAGAAATAACACTACACATATTGACACCCGTGATTTAAAGACGATTTCTTAATAATATTTACAATTAGAATGATCTTAGAGTGTTGCCCTGACGAATCTTTTTTAGCAGCTTATATTCTCCTATGACACATAAATGGCTTTTCAGAAATAGCTTTTAAGCAAGGCACATGACACTGTTTTTTCCCCAACATTCTTTTTACACCACCTCCATAGCCTTTCTAAAAAATTCTTATTATTTTATTTTTTTGTCATGTTCGTTGGTATGTGAAAAACCAATCTACCCACTCAACCTAACCATTCCTCTGTTTGACAAGTGTTTAATAAAATACCATATTTTTCCTGCAAAAACCTCTGAACAAAGAAAGAAAAGGAAAATCAGCAGTAGTGATACTCTTGAAATGTTGAATTTATAAATAGTATACATAATCTTAGTCTTTACATAAATTTATCACTTCTGTTGTATTCATGTTCTTAGACTGTTTTCTGGGTTATAACACTCTGGTGCTAATTATCTAATTGCCTTTACAATAGCAGCCCACTCATCTATTATACTTGTTAGCACACAGTGTAATGAGCCTTCTATGGAGAAAAATGTGTTTCTTCCCCACATACTATATAATACTTTTTGTCATTACTCCAATTTTTTTCCTGTAACATTTATGCTAAATTAACCTGAGAATCTTATTTTTATGCTCACAATGTTTTGCTTTAAAATAACAACTGTAAGTTGGCAGAAAAGATAGAACCACTGTGCAAAAATTTCACAGCCTAAAATACTGTGAGGACTTGGGTGATTTTTATGTCTGCAAAAAGTGAATCTTATAACTAATAACACTCAATTCAATTTCCAAGTGGCTCTCTGGGAGATTGTTGTGCACATTGCTTTCATTTTATTCACAATGTGGTGAACAGTGGTGACAAAATCCATTGATGTTGGTATGTTAAGTTATTGTTTTATTTCTATGCTCTTGTCTAATCCACTGTCATTTTCTTTACAAATGTTTGGTTTTAAAAAGGTGACCTATTTCCAATTTAAAAGTTCTTGTTATATCATATTTTTTTAAAAACTATAAATACAAAAATTGATTCAAGAGTACATAAAACTTACAATGAGATTAGGGGAAATACAAACTTAGACAAAAAAGCACCTACTAGTTCATGTACCAGTTTTATCTGTAACTGTGCTGTCCCCATGTGGCTCCTGATTGAGATTTGCTGTAAGCATAAAATATACACTGGATTTGGAGGATTTGGTACAAAAAAATTTAACATATTTCATCATTAATTTAATGCTGAAATAATATTTTAGATATCTTGGGTTAAGTGAAATCTACTAATAAATTTACTACTTCCTTTTCCTTTTTTGTTTCAGTTTTGGTTTTTCCTATTTTCCTTTTTATAAACTGGCTGCTAGAAAACTTAAAATTACATATGTGGCTTGAATTATAGTTCTAATGTGTAGCACTGGTCTCTGATAAATCGTTAGTATTCAGTCACTTATTCTACTATGCCGAGAGCATGTGTTGAGCAAATGTGCCTGAATTTACCTGGCATTTAATTGAGTGAGGTACACAAAAGCTGTATTAATGTACCTGCCGGGTTAATTTCATATGAGCAGACACACACAGGCCTGCAAGAGCCGTCATTGCTCCAGTCAAGGACATACTCATGAGAAGTTCAAATATAAGGTCAGAGATGGCAGGAGACACTCTATTCCTGACCTTACAAGTAGCTCAACAGTGATCCATTTTATCAAAATTGTTAAAGAACTGTTTAATTGTGCATATTTTTATTACATTTTTAACTACTTAACAATATTTTAATCGAAATTTTTGTCAAGTAGTTGGTACTGTCCCTGAAGTGAAACACATCTGAAAACCACATGGTTCCACAAAACCTATTTGAAAGTTACTGCTTTAGAAGAATCATCATGTGTGGTCAGGTTTATTAGTCAAATATATGTATCAATCTCACTTTAGCTTTGTTCCCTCTCTCTTTGATTTAGATTAATAGTTCTCAGACTCTTGTGTGCCTGACAGTGTGGAGACTAATTCAGCAAGTCTATGGGGATGTGGGGTGGGATCTGAAATGTTAATTAAGTTTCTACTCTGATTCAATGAGTCAACCTATTGAGAAGCCCATCAAGGGCCAGCATTGCCAGCCATTACTGAAGTCAAAGTCTTAAATATCTCTCAAAATGCTGCCTTTGAAGTCATTAAGCTGGATCCTGAGATAGACTGCTCGGTCTGACAAATGATGGCCAACCATTCTTACCAAAAAAGCAACTGACATTCCATTTGTTACTGTTCAGAGTAAATTATTTAGATTTTTTAATTGACTTGTGAATTTTGGAATTGAGCGCACAAGTCATAAATCCTAGTGCATGCATAAAGATAAAGTCATTCTGAGATAATGAATAAAAAGTGCAGGAGAGTGTCTCTCATAGAGAAAGCACTGCCTTCTCTCTTTTTCCTTGTTTGTGGTGTGTGTGTGTGTGTGTGTGTGCGTGTGTGCGCGCGCACGCATGTGTATTCAGAAGAGGGATTCTTTGCCAATGTGCTGTTCTACCAGATATGTATAGAAACTAAAAAGTTGTTTCATCATGGACATGGGTTATAGTTATTTAAATGTGAATATGTCCTTCTGGGTTTCCAAATCCTGTTGCTACATGCCATTTAACTTCTATCAATGACTAAAAACCAAATTGTCAAAAGAAGCAAATTGCTTCTTGCAAGAAGCAAACTATTAGAAAGATGTTTTTTTTAAATAGTGAATTGAATGTCAACACTGCGTATTTCTTAATAAACTAACAGAAGAGTCCCCATAGAGCAGTGAAATATCACATAAAACACATAAAAAATATAAACCAAAACCAATATTTTGTTATCATTCCACTGAATTATATTACAGCCAGACTAACCTTACTTGGACTTTGCCTGACTTCAGTGGTTTGTGTGTGTCCATCAATTTTAAATAGAGCATATTTTTGAAAAGTTCCTATCTTGTTGAGGTAGAATGAGGTTTTAGTTCTAGACTATTTCTCTAGGCTACAATCTATAGTACAGAGTGCATTCATGAGTCACATTATATTTTTAAACAACTCTTTTCAGTATATTTAAAAAAGTACAGTAATTCCTGTGGTCCATAAGGTTAGTTATGCTTGTTTGTACTTATCTTGGGAAGAGAAAATTTAGTTGATAGTATATTTTGACTATTTTTCTGAAGTGAAAAATCTGACAAGATGAGTAATGCCCTACAAAATTACTGGGAAATTCTCTTTCTGTTAAAAATGTAAGAACTCTGCACATTATAAATCTGGCCATTGCAGAGTAATATTCAGATTTGTTTTCCTAATTCCATTATTTTTCTTAAGTAGAGTTATCTTAAGAAAAAAGTCAGAATATGTAGTCAATAAAGGGCTTAGTCCTTAGAGAATAGTATCCTTCTAATCTAACTGCCCTTCTCTATCCTTAACTTACTTTGCTTGTGGCCAAGCCCATAAAAGGAAGTACACAAGAGCTATAGGAATAAATTCAAATAATTTTGAGGTGGAAGGATGATGAGTGGTTAGGAACCTGGCCAAGATCATCAAGCTGGACCTGGGATGCAGGGTTCTTATATTCCTGGCACTTGTGTGCTCTTTGCTCATTATTAGATTATGTTTGGAAGAAAATCACACACACACACACACACACACACAAATTTAGGACCACAAGGAGTTGAGAAACATCTAGTCCAACTCTCCTGTTTTCCAAGGTAACACTAAAGGACACTAGCGTCAGCATCACCAGGGGTGGTTCTTAGATGTTTAAATTCCTAGGTCCTGCTATTTTTTCTCTGTCATGGTGGAACCCAGGACTACCCATTTCAACAGGCACATCAGATAACTTTTATGCCAACTAGAATTTGAAAATCAATGCATCTTACATTTCACATTTTTTTTCAGATTTTTAAAAAGTTTTTATTTAAATTCCAGTTAGTGAACATACAGTGTACTATTAGTTTCAGGTGTACAATATAGTGATTCATACAACACCTGGTGCTCATCTCAGCTGGTGCACTTCTTAATCCTCATCACCTATCTCACCCATTCACCCCCCCCCACCTCCCTTCTGGTAACCATCCGTTTTTTCTCTAGAGTTAAGAGTCTGTTTCTTGGTTTGCCGTTCTCTTTTTTCCCCCACCTTTGCTCATTTGTTTTGTTTCTTTAAATTCCACTTATGAGTGAAATCATATGGTATTTGTATTTCTTTGATTTATTTCCCTTAGGATAATACTCTGTAGCTCCATCCATGTCATTGCAAATGGCAGAATTTCATTCTTTTTTTCATTATGTTATGTTAATCACCATACATTACATCATTAGTTTTTGATGTAGTGTTCCATGATTCATTGTTTGCATATAACACCCAGTACTCCATGCAGAACGTGCCCTCTTTAATACCCATCACCAGGCTAACCCATCCCCCCATGCCCCTCCCCTCTAGAACCCACAGTTTATATCTCAGAGTCCATAGTCTCTCATGGTTCGTCTCCCCCTCCGATTTCCCCCCCTTCATTCTTTCCTTCCCACTATCTTCTTTTTTTTTAACATATAATGTATTATTTGTTTCAGAGGTACAGGTCTGTGATTCATCAGTCTTACACAATTCACAGCGCTCACCATAGCACATACCCTCCCCAATGTCTATCACCCACCACTCCATCCCTCCCACCCCCCACCACTCCAGCGACCCTCAGTTTGTTTCCTGAGATTAAGAATTCCTCATATCAGTGAGGTCATATGATACATGTCTTTCTCTGACTGACTTATTTCGCTCAGCATAATACCCTCCAGTTCCATCCACGTCATTGCAATGGCAAGATTTCATTCCTTTTGATGGCTGCATAATATTCCATTGTATATATATATACCACTTCTTCTTTATCCATTCATCTGTTGATGGACATCTTGGCTCTTTCCATAGTTTGGCTATTGTGGACATTGCTGTTATAAACATCGGGGTGCATGTACCCCTTCGGATCCCTACATTTGTTTCTTTGGGGTAAATACCCAGTAGTGCAATTGCTGGATCATATGGTAGCTCTATTTTCAACTTTTTGAGGAACCTCCATACTGTTTTCCAGAGTGGCTGCACCAGCTTTCATTCTCACCGACAGTGTAGGAGGGTTCCCCTTTCTCCGCATCCCCGCCAACATCTGTCATTTCTTGACTTGTTAACTTTAGCCATTCTGACTGGTGTGAGGTGGTATCTCATTGAGGTTTTGATTTGGATTTCCCTGATGCCAAGCGATATTGAGCACTTTTTCATGTGTCTGTTGGCCATTTGGATGTCTTCTTTGGAAAAATGTCTGTTCATGTCTTCTGCCCATTTCTTGATTGGATCATTTGTTCTTTGGGTGTTGAGTTTAATAAGTTCTTTATAGATTTTGGATACTAGCCCTTTATCTGATATGTCATTTGCAAATATCTTCTCCCATTCTGTCAGTTGTCTTTTGGTTTTGTTGACTGTTTCTTTTGCTGTGCAAAAGCTTTTTATCTTGATGAAGTCCCAATAGTTCATTTTTGCCCTTGCTTCCCTTGCCTTTGGTGATGTTTCTAGGAAAAAGTTGCTGCAGCTGAGGTCAAAGAGGTTGCTGCCGGTGTTCTCTTCTAGGATTTTGATGGATTCCTGTTTCACATTTAGGTTTTCATCCATTTTGAGTCTATTTTTGTGTGTGGTGCAAGGAAATGGTCATTCTTCTGCATGTGGCTATCCAATTTTCCCAACACCATTTGTTGAAGAGACTGTCTTTTTTCCATTGGACATTCTTTCCTGCTTTATCAAAGATTAGTTGACCATAGAGTTGAGGGTCCATATCTGGTCTCTCTGTTCAGTTCCATTGATCTAAGTGTCTGTTTTTGTGCCAGTACCATACTGTCTTGGTGATGACAGCTTTGTAATAGAGCTGGAAGTCCAGAATTGTGATGCCGCCAGCTTTGCTTTTCTTTTTCAACATTCCTCTGGCTATTCGGGGTCTTTTCTGATTCCATACGAATTTTAGGATTATTTGTTCCATTTCTTTGAAAAAAGTGGATGGTATTTTGATAGGGATTGCTTTAAATGTGTAGATTGCTCTAGGCAGCATTGACATCTTCACAATATTTGTTCTTCCAATCCATGAGCATGTAACTTTTTCCATTTCTTTGTGCCTTCCTCAATTTCTTTCATAAGTATTTTATAGTTTTCTGAGTACAGATTCTTTGCCTCTTTGGTTAGATTTATTCCTAGGTATCTTATGGTTAGGGGTGTAATTGTAAATGGGATTGACTCCTTAATTTCTCTTTCTTCTGTCTTGTTATTGGTGTATAGGAATGCCACTGATTTCTGTGCTTTTTATATCCTGCCACTTTACTGAATTCCTGTATGAGTTCTAGCAGTTTCGGAGTGGAGTCTTTTGGGTTTTCCACATAAAGTATCATAACATCTGCAAAGAGTGAGAGTTTGACTTCTTCTTTGCTGATTCGGGTGCCTTTTATTTATTTTCATTGTCTGATTGCTGTGGCTAGGACTTCTAATACTATGTTGAATAGCAGTGGTGATAGTGGACATCCCTGCCGTGTTCCTGACCTTAGGGGGAAAGCTCTCAGTTTTTCCCCATTGAGAATGATATTTGCTGTGGGTTTTTCTTAGATGGCTTTTATGATATTGAGGTATGTACCCTCTACCCCTATACTCTGAAGAGTTTTGATCAAGAAAGGATGCTGTACTTTGTCAAATGTTTTTTCTGCATCTATTGAGAGATCATATGGTTCTTGTTCTTTCTTTTATTTTTTATTTATTTTTTTTTTAAAGCATAAGCAAGTTCTGTTTATTGAGAATTTACTGTTTGCCTGGTAACAAACACACATTTAACTTCTATCCTCCAAGCAAGGTAGTACTTTTGTCCTCTTCCTTCTACGCTTATATATTTTTTTTTATTCTT
>NC_058410.1:28596304-28651172 GCF_002201575.2 Neomonachus schauinslandi | reverse complement strand
TTTTTTTTTTTTTCTTAACATATATTGCATTATTTGTTTCAGAGGCACAGATCTGAGATTCAAGTGTCTTGCACAATTCACAGCGCTTACCAGAGCACATACCCTCCCCAGTGTCTATCACCCAGTCACCCCATCCTTCCCACCCCACCCCCCACTCCAGCAACCCTCAGTTTGTTTCCTGAGGTTAAGAATTCCTCATATCAGTGAGATCATATGATACATGTCTTTCTCTGATTGACTTATTTCACTCAACATAATACCCTCCAGTTCCATCCACGTCGTTGCAAATGGCAAGATCTCATTCCTTTTGATGGCTGCATAATATTCCATTGTATATATATACCACATCTTCTTTATCCATTCATCTGTTGATGGACATCTTGGCTCTTTCCACAGTTTGGCTATTGTGGACATTGCTGCTATAAACATCGGGGTGCACATACCCCTTCGGATCCCTACTTTTGTATCTTTGGGGTAAATACCCAGTAGTGCAATTGCTGGGTCATAGGGTAGCTCTATTTTCAACTTTTTGAGGAACCTCCATACAGTTTTCCAGAGTGGCTGCACCAGCTTGCATTCCCACCAACAGTGTAGGAGGGTTCCCCTTTCTCCGCATCCCCGCCAACATCTGTCATTTCCTGACTTGTTAATTTTAGCCATTCTGACTGGTGTGAGGTGGTATCTCATTGAGGTTTTGATTTGGATTTCCCTGATGCCAAGCGATATTGAGCACTTTTTCATGTGTCTGTTGGCCATTTGGATGTCTTCTTTGGAAAAATGTCTGTTCATGTCTTCTGCCCATTTCTTGATTGGATTCTTTGTTCTTTGGGTGTTGAGTTTGATGAGTTCTTTATAGATTTTGGATACTAGCGCTTTATCTGATATGTCATTTGCAAATATCTTCTCCCATTCTGTCGGTTGTCTTTTGGTTTTGTTGACTGTTTCCTTTGCTTTGCAAAAGCTTTTTATCTTGATGAAGTCCCAATAGTTCATTTTTGCCCTTGCCTCCCTTGCCTTTGGCGATGTTTCTAGGAAGAAGTTGCTTCGGCTGAGGTCAAAGAGGTTGCTGCCTGTGTTCTCCTTTAGGATTTGGATGGACTCCTGTCTCACATTGAGGTCTTTCAACCATTTGGAGTCTATTTTTGTGTGTGGTGTAAGGAAATGGTCCAGTTTCATTCTTCTGCATGTGGCTATCCAATTTTCCCAACACCATTTGTTGAAGAGACTGTCTTTGTTCCATTGGACATTCTCTCCTGCTTTGTCAAAGATGAGTTGACCATAGAGTTGAGGGTCCATTTCTGGGCTCTCTATTCTGTTCCACTGATCTATGTGTCTGTTTTTGTGCCAGTACCATGCTGTCTTAATGATGACAGCTTTGTAATAGAGCTGGAAGTCCGGAATTGTGATGCCTCCGGCTTTGCTTTTCTTTTTCAACATTCCTCTGGCTATGCGGGGTCTTTTCTGGTTCCATACGAATTTTAGGATTATTTGTTCCATTTCTTTGAAAAAAGTGGATGGTATTTTGATGGGGATTGCATTGAATGTGTAGATTGCTCTAGGTAGCATTGACATCTTCACAATATTTGTTCTTCCAATCCATGAGCATGGAACGTTTTTCCATTTCTTTGTGTCTTCCTCAATTTCTTTCATGAGTGTTTTATAGTTTTCTGAGTACAGATCCTTTGTCTCTTTGGTTAGATTTATTCCTAGGTATCTTATGGTTTTGGGTGCAATTGTAAATGGGATCGACTCCTTAATTTCTCTTTCTTCTGTCTTGTTGTTGGTGTATAGGAATGCCACTGACTTCTGTGCATTGATTTTATATCCTGCCACTTTACTGAATTCCTGTATGAGTTCTAGCAGTTTTGGGGTGGAGTCTTTTGGGTTTTCCACATAAAGTATCATATCATCTGCAAAGAGTGAGAGTTTGACTTCTTCCTTGCCAATTTGGATGCCTTTGATTTCTTTTTGTTGTCTGATTGCTGTGGCTAGGACTTCCAATACTATGTTGAATAGCAGTGGTGATAGTGGACATCCCTGCCGTGTTCCTGACCTTAGGGGGAAAGCTCTCAGTTTTTCCCCATTGAGAATGATATTCGCTGTAGGTTTTTCATAGATGGCTTTTATGATATTGAGGTATGTACCCTCTATCCCTATACTCTGAAGAGTTTTGACCAAGAAAGGATGCTGTACTTTGTCAAATGCTTTTTCTGCATCTATTGAGAGGATCATATGATTCTTGTTCTTTCTTTTGTTAATGTATTGTATCACATTGATTGATTTGCGGATGTTGAACCAACCTTGCAGCCCAGGGATAAATCCCACTTGGTCATGGTGAATAATCCTTTTAATGTACTGTTGGATCCTATTGGCTAGTATTTTGGTGAGAATTTTTGCATCCATGTTCATCAGGGATATTGGTCTGTAATTCTCCTTTTTGATGGGGTCTTTGTCTAGTTTGGGGATCAAGGTAATGCTGGCCTCATAAAATGAGTTTGGAAGTTTTCCTTCCATTTCTATTTTTTGGAACAGTTTCAGAAGAATAGGTATTAATTCTTCTTTAAATGTTTGGTAGAATTCCCCTGGGAAGCCATCTGGCCCTGGGCTTTTGTTTTTTGGGAGATTTTTGATGACTGCTTCAATTTCCTTAGTGGTTATAGGTCTGTTCAGGTTTTCTATTTCATCCTGGTTCAGTTTTGGTAGTTGGTACATCTCTAGGAATGCATCCATTTCTTCCAGGTTATTTAATTTGCTGGCATAGAGTTGCTCATAATATGTTCTTATAATTGTTTGTATTTCTTTGGTGTTGGTTGTGATCTCTCCTCTTTCATTCATGATTTTGTTGATGTGGGTCATTTCTCTTCTCTTTTTGATAAGTCTGGCCAGGGGTTTATCAATCTTGTTAATTCTTTCAAAGAACCAGCTCCTAGTTTCGTTGATCTGTTCTACTGTTCTTTTAGTTTCTATTTCATTGATTTCTGCTCTGATCTTTATTATTTCTCTTCTCCTACTGGGTTTAGGCTTTATTTGCTGTTCTTTCTCCAGCTCCTTTAGGTGTAGGGTTAGGTTGTATACTTGAGACCTTTCTTGCTTCTTGAGAAAGGCTTGTATTGCTATATACTTTCCTCTGAGGACTGCCTTTGCTGCATCCCAAAGATTTTGAATAGTTGTGTTTTCATTTTCATTGGTTTCCATGTATTTTTTTAATTCTTCTTTAATTTCCTGGTTGACCCATTCGTTCTTCAGTAGGATGCTCTTTAGCCTCCATGTATTTGAGTTCTTTCTGACTTTTGTCTTGTGATTGAGCTCTAGTTTCAAAGCATTGTGGTCTGAAAATAGGCAGGGAATGATTCCAATCTTTTGGTACCGGTTGAGACCTGATTTATGACCTAGGATGTGATCTATTCTGGAGAATGTTCCATGGGCACTAGAGAAGAATGTGTATTCCGTTGCTTTGGGGTGGAATGTTCTGAATATGTCTGTAAAGTCCATTTGGTCCAGTGTGTCATTTAAAGTCTTTATTTCCTTGTTGATCTTTTGCTTAGATGATCTGTCCATTTCAGTGAGGGGGGTGTTAAAGTCCCCCACTATTATTGTATTGTTGTCGATGTGTTTCTTTGCTTTTGTTATTAATTGGCTTATATAATTGGCTGCTCCCATGTTAGGGGCATAGATATTTACAACTGTTAGATCTTCTTGTTGGATAGATCCTTTAAGTATGATATATTGTCCTTCCTCATCTCTTATTACAGTCTTTGGTTTAAAATCTAATTTGTCTGATATAAGGATTGCCACCCCAGCTTTCTTTTGGTGTCCATTAGCATGGTAAATGGTTTTCCACCCCCTCACTTTCAATCTGGGGCTCTCTTTGGGTCGAAAATGAGTCTCTTGCAGACAGCATATCGATGGGTCTTGTTTTTTAATCCAGTCTGATAGCCTGTGTCTTTTGATTGGGGCATTGAGCCCATTTACATTCAGGGTAACTATTGAAAGATAGGAATTTAGTGCCATTGTATTGCCTGTAAGGTGACTGTTACCGTATATTGTCTGTGTTCCTTTCTGGTCTATGTTGCTTTTAGGCTCTCTCTTTGCTTAGAGGACCCCTTTCAAGATTTCCTGTAGGGCTGGTTTTGTGTTTGCAAATTCCTTTAGTTTTTGTTTGTCCTGGAAGCTTTTTATCTCTCCTTCAATTTTCAATGATAGCCTAGCTGGATATAGTATTCTTGGCTGCATATTTTTCTCATTTAGTGCTCTGAATATATCCTGCCAGTCCTTTCTGGCCTGCCAGGTCTCTGTGGATAGGTCTGTTGCCAATCTAATGTTTCTACCCTTGTAGGTTACATATCTCTTCTCCCAAGCTGCTTTCAGGATTTTCTCTTTGTCTATGAGACTCGTAAGTTTTACTATTAGATGTCGGGGTGTTGACCTATTTTTATTGATTTTGAGAGGGGTTCTCTGTGCTTCCTGGACTTTCATGCCTGTTTCCTTCCCCAAATTAGGGAAGTTCTCTGCTATAATTTGCTCCATTATACCTTCTGCCCCTCTCTCTCTTTCTTCTTCTTCTGGGATCCCAATTATTCTAATGTTGTTTCGTCTTATGGTATCGCTTATCTCTCGAATTCTGCCCTCGTGATCCAGTAGTTGTTTATCTCTCTTTTTCTCAGCTTCTTTATTTTCCATCATTTCATCTTCTATATTACTGATTCTCTCTTCTGCCTCATTTATTCTAGCAGTTAGCGCCCCCATTTTTGATTGCACCTCATTAATAGCCTTTTTGATTTCTACTTGGTTGGATTTTAGTTCTTTTACTTCTCCAGAAAGGGTTTCTCTAATAACTTCCATATTTTTTTCAAGCCCAGCCAGTATCTTTAAAGTGATGATTCTGAACTCTAGATCTGACATTGTACTAATGTCCGTATTGAGTAGGTCCCTGGCAGTCGGTACTGCCTCTTGTTCTTTTTGTTGAGGTGATTTTTTCCGTCTTGTCATTTTGTGCAGAGGAGAATAGATTAATGAGAGAACAAAATGCTAGCAGAGTAACAGCGTCCCCAGAAAATATACTCTAAACAAATCAGAAAAAACCTGAAGCAGTGGGAAAAGGAAGGGAAAGAGAGAAAAAAGAAAAAAGAAAAAAAAGAAAAAGATAAAGATAAAAACAAAAACAAAAACAAACAAAACAAAACAACAACAACAAAAAAACCAGAATGTGATCAAATATGATCAGTGCCACACACTAGATTTGGGGTGTATTTTGGTCTTTTAGAAGAAAGTGCCTCCCAAAATTTTAAAGAAAGAAAAACTTATATATGTACAAAAATAAGGGTTGATATGATGAAGGGTTGGAATATGACTGTAAAGATGGAAATTATAAAAAATTTTATAAAAGGAATTGATAAGAAGTTGTTTGAAAAAAGAAAGAAGAGGATTTAAAAAAAGAAAAAAAAAGGGAGAGGATGTGATCAGGCAGGGTATAGAAAACACCATATACTAGAGATTTAGGGTATATTTTGATCTGTTAGAAGAAACTATCTCAAAATTTTAAAGAGAGAACAACTTATATATATAAGCCAAAAATACGGGTAACTACTATGAAGGGATAGAATATGACTCTAAAAATGAAAAATAAAAATGTTTTTTTTTTAAAAAAAAGGGATTGATAAGATGTTGGTTGAAAAAGGGAAAAAGAAAAATTTAAAAAGAAAAAAAAAGAAAAAAAGACAATTAAAAAAAAATTAACTTTGAAAGACTACAGAATCATGGTAAAAAAGCCATGAATTCTATGTGCAGTAGTCCCCTAGAGCTGGAGTTCTGCCGTTCTCTTTGATGGGTAAACTTGGTCTTGGCTGGCTGTTCTCGCTGATCTTCTGGGGAGGGGCCTGTTGCCGTGGTTTCCAAATGTCTTTGCCGGAGGCAGAGTTGCCCCGCCCTTGCCCCCTCCCGGCTAAGTAATCTGCTCAGGTTTGCTCTCCGGGGCTTTTGTTCCCTGCGAGCTTTCCGTACAGCTTTGGAGGTGGAGAGTGAAAATGGCGGCCTCCCAATCTCCGCCGCGGAGGAGCCGAGAACTCGGGGCCCCGCTTCTCAGTGAGCCCCCAGAAAGAGCCGTCAGTCACTCCCGTCTCCCCGGTCTCCAGCCACACTCCGTGCTCACCCGGCCTGTGACCGCGCGCTTCTATCTCTGGCACCCGACTCCGGGTGGAGTCTCCAAACCCAGCAGATCCCTGCGGCGCACTCCCGCGCGGCTCCTCCCGGGGGAGGAAGGGGAGTCTCCCCGGATCTGCCGCTTGTTGGGTCCCTGCTGCAGGAGCAGTGGCCCAACTGTGCCGCGGATCACAGTTTATGGCAACCCCGAGCTGAGAGCCCGCGCCTGGGCTCCGCCTCTGCAGCGGCTTCCCTGCTCCGATACCTGGGAGCTCTGCCACACTCAGGCACCCCCGGTCTTTCTGTGACCCGTGGGTCCTGAGACCACACTGTCCCGGAGGGTTCCACCCCCCGCTTAGCCACCAGAGTGACGTCCCTCAGTGGAGCAGACTTTTAAAAGTTCCGATTTTGTGCTCCGCGGCTCTATCACTTTCCAGAAGCGGCCGCCGGAGGCCCCTCCCCCGCCGTCTATCCTCCCGAATATCGCCTCGGATTCACTTCTCCGCACGTCCTACCTTCCAGAAAGTGGTCGCTTTTCTGATGAGAGAGTTGTTGCTCTTCTTTTCTTCGATTTCCTGTTGAGTTTGTAGGTGTTCAGAATGGTTTGATCCCTATCCAGCTGAATTCCTGAGAGGAGACGAAATCCAGGTCTCCTACTCCTCCGCCATCTTGCTCCGCCCCCTCTTGTTCTTTCTTTTATTAAGGTATTGTATCACATTGATTGATTTGGGGATGTTGAACCAACTTTGCAGCCCAGGGATAGATCCCACTTGGTCGTGGTGAATAATCCTTTTAATGTACTGTTGGATCCTATTGGCTAGTATTTTGCTGAGAATTTTTGCATCCATGTTCATCAGGGATATTGGTTGGTAGTTCTCCTTTGTGATGGGGTCTTTGTCTGGTTTGGGGATCAAGGTAATGGTGCCCTCATAAAACGAGTTTGGAAGTTTTCCTTCCATTTCTATTTTTTGGAACAGTTTCAGAAGAATAGGTATTAATTCTTCTTTAAATGTTTGGTAGAATTCCCCTGGGAAGCCATCTGGCCCTGGGCTTTTGTTTTTTGGGAGATTTTTGATGACTGCTTCAATTTCCTTAGTGGTTATAGGTCTGTTCAGGTTTTCTATTTCTTCCTGGTTCAGTTTTGGTAGTTGATACATCTCTATGAATGCATCCATTTCTTCCAGATTATCTAATTTCCTGGCATATAGTTGCTCATAATATGTTCTTATAATTGTTTATATTTCTTTGGTGTTGGTTGTGATCTCTCGTCTTTCATTCATGATTTTAATTATTTGGGTCCTTTCTCTTTTCTTTTTGATAAGTCTGGCCAGGAGTTTATCAATCTTGTTAATTCTTTCTTTTTTTTTTTTTTTTTTTTTTTTAAATTTTTATTTATTTATTTGACAGAGAGAGACACAGCGAGAGCGGGAACACAAGCAGGGGGAGTGGGAGAGGGAGAAGCAGGCTTCCCGCTGAGCAGGGAGCCCGACGTGGGACTCGATCCCAGGACCTTGGGATCATGACCTGAGCCGAAGGCAGTCGCTTAACCAACTGAGCCACCCAGGTGCCCCTTGTTAATTCTTTCAAAGAACCAGCTCCTAGTTTCATTGATCTGTTCTACTGTTCTTTTGGTTTCTATTTTATTGATTTCTGCTCTGATCTTTATTATTTCTCTTCTCCTGCTGGGTTTAGGCTTTATTTGCTGTTCTTTCTCCAGCTCCTTTAGGTTAGGGTTAAGTTGTGTATATGAGACCTTTGTTGTTTCTTGAGAAAGGCTTGTATTGCTACATACGTTCCTCTTAGGCCTGCTTTTGCTGCATCCTAAAGATTTTGAACAGTTGTGTTTTCATTTTCATTGGTTTCCATGAATATTTTTAATTCTTTAATTTCCTGGTTGACCCATTCATTCCTTAGTAGGATGCTCTTTAGCCTCCATGTATTGGAGTTCTTTCTGACTTTCCTCTTGTGATTTGAGTTCTAGTTTCAAAGCATTGTGGTCTGAAAATATGCAGGGAATGATCCCAATCTTTTGGTACTGGTTGAGACCTGATTTGTGACCTAGAATGTGATCTATTCTGGAGAATGTTCCATGGGCACTAGAGAAGAATGTGTATTCTATTGCTTTGGGATGGAATGTTCTGAATATATCTTTGAAGTCCATTTGGTCCAGTGTATCATTTAAAGTCTTTATTTCCTTGTTGATCTTTTGCTTAGATGATCTGTCCATTTCAGTGAGGGGGGTGTTAAAGTCCCCCACTATTATTGTATTGTTGTCGATGTGTTTCTTTGCTTTTGTTATTAATTGGCTTATATAATTGTCTGCTCCCATGTTAGGGGCATAGATATTTACAATTGTTAGATCTTCTCATTGGATAGACCCTTTAAGCATGATATAGTGTCCTTCCTCATCTCTTATTATAGTCTTTGGTTTAAAATCTAATTTGTCTGATATAAGGATTGCCACCCCAGCTTTCTTTTGGTGTCCATTAGCATGGTAAATGGTTTTCCAGCCCCTCACTTTCAATCTGGGGGTGTTTTGGGGTCTAAAATGAATCTCATGCAGACAGCATATTGATGGATCTTGTTTTTTTTATCCAATCTGATACCCTGTGTCTTTTGATTGGGGCATTTAGCCCATTTACATTCAAGGTAACTATTGAAAGATAGGAATTTAGTGTCATTGTATTGCCTGTAAGGTGACTGTTACTGTATATTGTCTGTGTTCCTTTCTGGTCTGTGTTACTTTTAGGCTTTCTCTTTGCTTAGAAGACCCCTTCAATATTTCTTATAGGGCTGGTTTTGTGTTTGCAAATTCCTTTAGTTTTTGTTTGTCCTGGAAGCTTTTTATCTCTCCTTCAATTTTCAATGACAGCCTAGCTGGATATAGTATTCTTGGCTGCATATTTTTCTCATTTAGTGCTCTGAATATATCCTGCCAGTCCTTTCTGGCCTGCCAGGTCTCTGTGGATAGCTCTGTTTTCAATCTAATGTTTCTACCATTGTAGGTTACATATCTCTTGTCCTGAGCTACTTTCAGGATTTTCTCTTTGTCTCTAAGACTCATAAGTTTTACTATAGATGTCAGGGTGTTGACCTATTTTTATTGACTTTGAGAGAGGTTTTCTCTGCCTCCTGGACTTTGATGCCTGTTTCCTTCCCCAAACTAGGGTAGTTCTCTGCTATAATTTACTCCAATATAGCTTCTGCCCCTCTCTCTCTTTCTTCTTCTTCTGGGATCCCAACTCTAATATTGTTTCATCTTATGGTATCACTTATCTCTCGAGTTCTGCCCTCGTGATGCAGTAGTTGTTTAGCTCTCTTTTTCTCAGCTTCTTTATTTTCCATCATTTGGTCTTCTATATCACTGATTCTCTCTTCTGCCTCATTTATCCTAGCAGTTAGAGCCTCCATTTTTTATTGCACCTCATTAATAGCCTTTTTGATTTCGACTTGGTTAGATTTTGGTTCTTTTATTCCTCCAGAAAGGGTTTCTCTAGTATCTTCCATGCTTTTTTCAAGCCCAGCTAGTATCTTTATAATCATCATTCTGAACTCTAGTTCTGACGTCTTACTAATGTCCGTATTGATTAGGTCCCTGGCAGTCGGTACTGCCTCTTGTTCTTTTTTTTGAGGTGACTTTTTCCATCTTGTCATTTTGTTCGAGGACAATAGATGAATAAGAGAACAAAATGCTAACAGGGTAACAATGACCCCAGAAAAATATACACTAAACAAATCAGAAGAGACCTGAAACTGGGGGAAAAGAAAGGGAAAGAAAGAAAAAAGAAAAAGAAAAAGATAAAAACAAACAAACAAACAACAAAAAAAACAGAATATGATCAAATATGATCAGGCTGGTGTATAGATTAGTGCCACACACTAGATTTGGGGCATATTTTGGTCTGTTAGAAGAAAGTGCCTCCCAAATTTTTAAAGAAAGAAAAACTTATATATGTACAAAAATAAGGGTAAATATGATGAAGGGATGGACTATGACTGTAAAGATGAAAATTATAAAAGATTTTATAAATGGAATTGATAAAATAAGAAGTTGGTTAAAAAAAGAAAGAAGAGGATTTAAAAAAAAAATAAAAGGGAGAGAATGTGATCAGGCAGGAGACTAGAACAAAGCCATACACTAGAGATTTAGGGTATATTTTGGTCTGTTAGAAGAAACTGTATCCCAAAATTTTAAAGAGAGAACAACTTATATATATATATACCAAAAATAAGGTTAACTACTATGAAGGGATAGAATATGACTCTAAAAATGAAAAATAAAAAAGATTTTTAAAAAGGGATTGATAAGATGTTGGTTGAAAAAGGGAAAAAGAAAAATTCAAAAAAAAAAAAAGAAAAAGAAAGTTAAAAAAAAATTAACTTTGAAAGACTAAAGAATCATGGGGGAAAAGCCATGAATTCTATGTGCAGTAGTCCCCTAGCTCTGGAGTTCTGCCGTTCTCATTAGTCGGTAAACTTGGTCTTGGCTGGCTGTTCTTGCTGATCTTCTGGGGGAGGGGCCTGTTGCCGTGGTTCCCAAATGTCTTTGCTGGAGTCGGAATTGCCCCATCCTTGCCAGGTCCGGGCTAAGTAATCCACTCAGGTTTGCTCTTGGGAGCTTTTGTTCCCTGCAAGCTTTTCATAGAGCTTTGGAGAACGAGAGTGAACATGGCGGGCTCCCAATCTCTGTCCTGGAGGAGCCGAGAACTTGGGGCCCTGCTTCTCAGTGAGCCCCCAGAGAAAAGCAGTCAATCATTCCTGTCTCCCCAGTCTCCGGCTGCACTCCATGCTCACCCGGCCTGTGACCGAGCGTTTCTATCTCTGGCACCTGACTCGGTGTGGAGTCTCCAAAGCCAGCAGATCCCTGGGGTGCGCTCCCGTGCCACTCCTCCCGGGGGAGGAAGGGGAGTCTCCCCGGATCTACCGCTTGTTGGGTCCCTGCTGGAGGAGCAGTGGCCCGACTGTGCCGCGGATCACGGTTTATGGCAACCCGGGAGCTGAGAACCCGCATCTCAGCTCTGTCTCTGCAGCAGGCTTCCCCGCTCCGATACCTGGGAGCTCTGCCGCACTCAGGCACCCCCAGTCTTTCTGTGACCTCGAGGGTCCTGAGACCACACTGTTCCACGAGGTTTCCACCCCCCCCACCCCCCCACCCCACCCCCACCTCCGCTTAGCCACTGGATTGACGTCGCTCAGCGGAGCCGACTTCTAAAAGTTCTGATATTATGCTCTGCGGCTCTATCACTTGCCAGAAGCGGCCGACAGAGGCCCCCTCCCCCGCCGTCTATCCTCCCGATATCGCCTCGGATTCACTTCTCCGCACGTCCTACCTTCCAGAAAGTGGTCGCTTTTCTGTTCAGAGAGTTGCTGCTATTCTTTTCTTCGATATCCTGTTGAGTTCGTAGGTGTTCAGAATGGTTTGATCCCTATCCAGCTGAATTCCTGGGACCAGACGAAATTTAGGTCTCCTACACCTCTGCCATCTTGCTCCAATCATCTACATTTCACATTTTTAAAGAAAAATGCAGATTATCTTTATGTACAAAAAGTATATAAAATAGGGGCGCCTGGGTGGCTCAGCTATTTAGCATCTGCCTTCGGCTCAGGTCATGATCCCAGGGTTCTGGGATCGAGTCCCGCATCGGGTTCCTTGCTCAGCAGGGAAGCCTGCCTCTCCCTCTACCACTCCCCCTGCTTGTGTTCCCTCTCTTGCTGTCTCTCTCTCTCTGTCAAAAAATAAAATAAATAAAAATCTTTAAAAAAAAGTATATAAAATAAAATATATATTGAGATAGGCAATTTTGAAAACTGATCCAAATTAAGAGGGATTAATTATGAAAGCCTTTTTGGAGGAAAGTAGGTGAGCAAGTGAAATGTGTGATGGTCTACATTATTGAGGTTTGATGAAGTAAGAGTTCATCTTGGATGAATGCACAGAAGTGGATATGAATAAGTCACACATACACATATGGAGAATATTACATCAGTGGGACCTGGGAATCGTACTGGAAAGTTAGAGAAAAATAAGGATGTATGGAAAGGGATTCTCAAAAGATAAATGTTACCATTTGTCAAGTTTTCATGCTTCTAGATGCCTTAGAATTGCACAAGTGTGTTATTGGTAATGAACTGAAATACACAATAGCAAAACAAATACATGTTTATTTCTATTTGTCATAGCTTTAAGAATTAATTGTGTTATCTAGGTCATGTTGGGAATCCAAAGAGGAAAAATATTTCCATCCTTTAAGGAGCTTAAAATCTAAACAGGAGTAATGAATCTTAATATAAAAAATAAAGGAGGCGATGCTGACCATAGAAAGAAGCAAATTGGCATAAAGATTTGGAGAAGGGGGATGTCACATATGGTGAGCTAAGCAGTGTGGCAGGGGTGGGGATGATTCACAGGGAAGGTGGTCTTTAAGCTGGATCTGGGTGGGCAGGTGGAATTTATTTACATGCATTGGCCACTGTCACTGCTTAAAATTGAATTTGGGTTTTAAATTTCAGCCACTTCTAATGAACTCTCCTCAAACAGAAAGTGTATGTTTTTCTTAATTGAATTTATTTTTCCAAAACAAATAAAATTTCCTTATCTCTTTTCAGTTGGGAGTAAGCAAGAAAATAGAGTTTAGTTCAAAAACTATAATATAACCATAAAATTAGCATACTAATTATAAGTATTAAAAAGTCACAAATGAGTAGATCTTTCTTCTCATAAACATTTTTAATGTTTTGTACAATTTGTCAGCCATATGTTTAGTTACATATAATATGGGCCCCAAAATATATTTTTATGTTGATACAGAGAAAGGAGGCATTTAATCTTGAAATTTGACTGTGGGGTTTTTTTCTTTGATACATTTAAACTTCAGAACACCAACAGATCATGAAGATTATGTCTCCCTATTTACACAAAAAGCAGAGGTCCAAGAATAGAACCAAGCCCCCTACATTGGATTTTGCTCTTTTCCAATGACACTCTTTCGTGCTAATAACAAACAATAAGTATGCAATGCAACTGCCTTACTTCACTCCAAAAGTCTTTGTTCTCCAGCAAGACTAAAACTCTGGTATCAAAAGAGTGTCAAGGATTTTTATTTTTTGTTTTATTGTTGTTTTGAATCTAGGTGTTTTCATACTTGGGACACCCAGTGCTGTTTTTACTTACTCCTGGATGACTATGTAGACTTTTGTGGGGGTTTTCTTTTGTTCTATTAGAATCACATGTCCTTTCACCCCTGTTTCCTTCCTTCCTTCATTCATTCAACAAACATTTATTAAGTGCCAATTAAGTATGAGACACTGTCGCTGAAGATAAATTAGAGGACTTACTTGCCTTTTAGTCTAGAGAACTACCTCAGCGTGATTAATGCTTCCATATAGGTTTATCCTGCGTGCTACCATGGTGTTCAGAAGAGGTGCTTGGCAGAATGTTAGAGGTTGAAGAAGGCCTCCAGGAGGAGCAGGTGGTGTCAAAGCTGTAAGCTGAAAGAAGATAAGGAGGAGCTCCTTGGTGAAGGTGCAGGGGCCTAAGGTGCACGGAATAGTGAAGCTTTGGGAAAGTAGCTCAGTAAGCCAGCAGTATAGGGAGCAAGAGGTGGGAGATGTAGGGCCTTCTGTGCCAGACTAAGAATTATGGGTTATTTTGAGGGGAGCGTAGCCTTCTGAGCAGGGAAATGACCGATTCACACTGTAGACTATTCTGAGCAGGGAAATGACCGATTCGCACTGTAGACTATTCTGGCTGTGATGTGACAATTAGAAGAGTAAGAAGGGAGGATTTATTAGGCAGCTGTGCAGAAATTGAAGTGCATGATGAGAGCGCAGGAACTGGGGTACTGGCAGTGGGGTAGGGAAAGGTAGATGGATTTGAGTCGAAGCAAAAGGACTTGAAAAGTCATTAAATTAATGGGGCGCCTGGGTGGCTCAGTTGGTTAAACGGCTGCCTTTGGCTCAGGTCATAATCCTGGAGTCCCAGGATCGAGTCCCGCATCGGGCTCCCTGCTCAGCAGGGAGCCTGCTTCTCCCTCTGACCCTCCCCTGTCTCATGCTCTCTCTCTCTCTATCTCATTCTCTCTCTCAAATAAATTAATTAAAAAAAATCTTAAAAAAGAAAAGTCATTAAATTATTTTGAGGCTGAAGGAAGTAAGAGTAGGAAGTAGCAAGAGAAAGGAAGAAATCAAAGAAGGCACTGAGGTTCTGGCCTGTGCAACTGAGCAAGAAAACAAGGGAGAAATCAAAAATATCATAAAAATTATTTTCAGGATATTCGCCTTCCGGATACATGAGTGGTGTGTGCATGACCAAGACTTTAATTTACATTTATTTTATCATCCACCATACAATTTCTGGGGCCACTTGGAGTTACATGTGTAATTAAAAGTTTGTGTCATATTTCATTTTTTAAAAGTATCATTTGCCAGAGCTCTTTGGCTTGCTTATTCTGATCATCAAAATAGTTTCCTTATGCAGAAGCATTCTTGCCAACTCACCTAACCACATGTTTGAAACATCATTTGTTAATAGGTTGGCTGGTATTTTATCTTCCTTAAAATTTGCCTTATATTAAAGGTTTTGCACATTAAAGGTCAGAAAAGGTATTACTTCCCCTTTTTAGGCAGCAAAAGCCACTGACAGGTCTAAAATCTGAAAATAAAATAAAGACTTAATAATTCTTTTACGTAACTAACACATACACCCAGTGAGTAGTTAACGTAAAGATACTCAAAATCAGATCCTGGTTTTGGAACTTTATTTTGAGACAAATTCCATAATTTTACTTCCTTATTCATCAATTTCAACTAAGTGCTCTCTTAAAAGAATAATCTTCCGTGATCTGATATGGGTGATAGTCTATGAAGGACTGATGGCCTGCTTGTACAGATGAAATGGAGAATGCTATCCAACATTAAGATTATTCACTTTGAAAACAAAAAAAAAGAAAAGAAAAGAATTACTCTTGCGGTTTAGATGAAGAAATGTTTCACTAACAAAACTAGCTCTAAAGGAACGTTGGCAACAGTGAATGTGAAAGGTATGAATGGTGGCAGGCCAAGACAGCAATTGAATATTACTTCCTTGATTCCAAACGTTTAATATTTTCATTTGTAATAAATAAGTAACACTGATCAAAATTTTTTCCTGGAATCATAGCAACAAAATATATTACAGGAAGTGTCACAAGAGAATGTCTCCTCTCTTAATAACTTCAAGGTAAATAGGAGATTTCAACACAAAGAACTTTATTCTACAGTGAGGTTATTAGCACTGTGAACTAAATGTTATTTTTTTGAACATTTTGAGGTTTTAATTCCAGACTTTAAGCTAGGTTTTTGTTTTGTTTTTTTTTTATTTGCGAGAGAGAGAATGAGAGACAGAGAGCATGAGAGGGAGGAGGGTCAGAGGGAGAAGCAGACTCCCTGCTGAGCAGGGAGCCCGATGCGGGACTCAATCCCGGGACTCCAGGATCATGACCTGAGCCGAAGGCAGTCGCTTAACCAACTGAGCCACCCAGGCGCCCTTAAGCTAGGTTTAATACCCTTTGCAATGTATGTGTGTGTAGGTGTGTGTATGGGGGTGGTGATCTGCATATAAACATGCACATATGTGCACAAAAAGAAATCTACATCTACCTCCAAATCTTTGTACAATAAGGCAGGGTCGTAACAAGATTTTAAAAACAGATGCATGTTAAATATTTTTCATGACTACACTCTCTCTCTCTCTCTCTCTCTCTCACACACACACACATACTATTCCAGAGGCTAAAGGGGAAATATATGGAATATTTATTTTTATTTATTATTTATTTGACAGAGAGAGACACAGCGAGAGAGGGAACACAAGCAGGGGGAGTGGGAGAGGGAGAAGCAGGCTCCCCGCAGAGCAGGGAGCCCGATGCGGGACTCGATCCCAGGACCTTGGGATCATGACCTGAGCTGAAGGCAGTCGCTTAACCAACTGAGCCACCCAGGTGCCCCAATATATGGAATATTTAAACCAGATCTGGATTCAGGCCTTAAAGACCTCATGCTCTAATAGACGAAGAAGTGAAAATGTGAACAAGAAAATGGAAAGCAGATATAAGAATTATAGGAAATCAAGAAAGAAAAAGGTTAACTTAAGCTCAAAAAATATCAGGAAAGTTTCATAAAGGATCACCATGTTATCTGGGCCTTGAATAATATGGTGAACTTGTGGAGAAGAGAAGGTAGACATTGAATGGAGAAGTTGCTACATAGCTACATAGATGCGCGTAACACCATGGAGCCGGGAACTTGACCGATAACGTCCAATCCTCAGGTCCTGAGGGCATGTGGCTGGTAAATACCATCCACGAGCTGCTGGATTCCAAAGACCAAGCTTTCTGCCACCTCTTCTTTGCACTTCCTCAAAAATACACAACTAGGGATGCCCGGGTGGCTCAGTCATTTAAGCATCTGCCTTAGGCTCAGGTCATGATCCCAGGGTCCTAGGATTGAGTCCGGCACCGGGCTCCTTGCTCAGCGGAGAGCCTGCTTCTCCCTCTGCCTGCCGCTCCCCCCTGCTTGTGCGTGTGTGCTCTCTCTCTCTCTCTCACAAATAAATAAATAAAATATTTTAAAAATTAAAAAAAATACAGAACTTGTGGGACAAACAAAGATTCACTTTGATTGGAGGGCAAAGTGGTACAATATCCAGAGTGAAAAATAATAAGACTTTTCCTTTTCTGTTTCCTTGACTCTGATGAAGGCCAGAGCAGAGTGTGAAGGTAGAATAGTTCCAGAGGCATAGACTGCCCACTTCCTCCTACGTCCTGGGCGCTGCACTAAGGACCTCACGTGGGTTATCTCATTTAGTCTCTTAACACCTCCTTGTTGTCTCAGTTTTTCAGGTGAGAAACAAGAGG
This sequence comes from Neomonachus schauinslandi, assembly GCF_002201575.2. Classification (NCBI taxonomy): domain Eukaryota; kingdom Metazoa; phylum Chordata; class Mammalia; order Carnivora; family Phocidae; genus Neomonachus; species Neomonachus schauinslandi. The sequence goes on along the minus strand of NC_058410.1, from coordinate 28,634,142 downwards.
CTTTGGGAGAAAGATTAAGTCAATTCCCAAGGTCAAAGTGCTAGGAAATAGTGGGGCTGGGATTCAAACTCACAGTTAATGAGACTGCAGACAAGAGCTTTAACTCTTAACCACCAAACTACAGCATAGTAGACAGCAGTTCTGTGATATGCATGGGGGGGGGGGGGCGGATATGACACACCCTTAATCCTCACAGTGTTAACCAGAAAGGTTATTGTATTGACATGTTTGAGTTTAGTAGAATTTGTTTACCTTATGATCAGATTCCTTGGTATGTGATATTTTCTTCATTTGGCCATGCATTAAAACATTTTTTTAAAGATTTTATTTATTTATTTGACAGAGAGAAACACAGCGAGAGAGGGAACACAAGCAGGGGGAGTGGGAGAGGGAGAAGCAGGCCTCCCGCAGAGCAGGGAGCCCAAAGCAGGGCTCTATCCCAGGACCCTGGGATCATGACCTGAGCCGAAGGCAGACGCTTAATGACTGAGCCACCCAGGCGCCCGCATTAAAACATTTATTAGCACTTGCTTTATGCCAAACATCCTGCTTGATACTAGAATTCAAAGCTAAGACATAGCCCCTATCCTTAAGTAGCCCAACCTTTTGAAATTTAAGGCTGGTAAGTCAATACAATGAGTCTATAAGCATTATTTTACTTCTAAAGTTATTTGTTATTTTGTGTTCAATTTCTTGAACTTTTTTTGAAAGAAACTTTCAATTTCCTGCTTTACTGAAAACACACAAAGAGTTTTATGTCATTAGGTTAAAAAGATTCAATGTAAGCAAAAATCTGCTAGTTCGCTGAGCATTGGTTAATTAACAAGCATTATTAGTAGATGAATACATGTCCTTCCGCAATGTCAGCTGCACAGGTAGATTTACTGATGAAGCACGATCTTCAGGATTCCTCGACTTCATTGACACTAATAATAAACTCTCAAATCAATGATCATTTCTACTTGTAAGAGGGTTGAAGAAGGTCTTGAGGCAATAAAGTGATTAGAATGAGAATTATAAACCATCAACAACACAGCACCTACTACCCCAAGTAATCCCCAAGTGACCTTTATAAAATCCCCAAGTGACCTTGAAACACGTGGCTGGTTTAACCCTTCAAACATATACTAATGAGATGGCATATAGATATTACTTCTACTTCCTCATATGGACCCTGATGAAGAAGATTTAAAAACAAATTTTGTTTGTTTTATTGTTTAATTTTAGTAACATTCATCAGTGGAGAGCTGCTGGTTGAAAAACAACATATTTATGACTCTTGCTTTTCGGGGAAAATTATGTTTCAAAAATATAATACTTGGAGAAATCTTTGCCTTTGGGTTGGACTCCACTTAAAGCATTCATGGTAGATTCACTGCACTACCTCAGATGCCAACTTCTTAATGGAGTAATGCCATCAAAACTTGCAATATGAGCTTATTTAAATTTTATGTACAATTTTACTCACTTTTCTTCTCTTTTAATTTGAATTTTCACCATCTCACAGGCTTTTGACTTGACTGCCATATAACAATGAATGGATTGGGTATATTTTTGGCCCAAATCATCCATTCATTCTTTGTTTCAAGCAATATTTATTGACAGTCTAGGATGTGACAAATGATCTAGGTGCCGGGGAATAGCAGTGAACTAGACAGAAGGTCTCTACCTTCATGAAATGAGAGAGATCCAACAGGAGGTGACTTTTTAATACTGCTCTTATCAAAGTATGTTGTGGGGTTTAGTAAGCTATGCCAAAGCAGAATACAACTGTTAGCAAAATACACGCAATTTTCATTTTCACTTGTAGCTTATAAGACTTGTCAGCTATTTCTCCAAGATACTGGATTTTCCAGCTCTAGCTTGGAGTTGCCATTGATTGCCAGTAGAACTTACAGAAATCTTCCCGAAGCCAAATGCATGTCTCAGAGCTGTCCGTATGGAGATGGTCAATACAATTTGACCAGTAATAGTTTTTTGATTGTCTGTGGGAACATCTGGATCTTTGACCTCACAAGTAGTTATACAACAAGCCCTTATCCCTGTGGAAAAGAGTTTGTTCCTTTGTGGCTCAGAGGCCCTGTGTTTGCATGTTAGGCTTGATGTTCTGGAAGTCATTTTCTCTAGCACTGGGGTTATTTAATTCCAAGGACTGGTTTGAATTTCTTTTAAAACTATAAGTGTATAAGATTACATTTAATTGTTGGTTTATGTACAGGAGCATTACTGTACTGAGCTGCAAGGAGCACATTATAAGTACTCCTTTGTCCTGTATAAATATTCATTCAGTTACAGGCTGGATGAGGTCCCGTAATCTCTGAATCATGATGTCTGTATGATGATTTGGAGGTATTGCTGATACTATCTATGAAGCTTTTGCTGTCTATAAGGTCATATAAAGTAGCTTGGAAATGACAGTGTAAATCAAGAAAACCGATGTCTAAAGTTTGGACGCTTCAACCAGATGGCTGGAGTTTAGCAATTGTGAGTACATATTATTGGCAACACACAGGTCAGACAAAAAGGTGTTTGTTCCAAGTGCTCACAGTGTTGGCCTTCCAGGGGCAGCAGAGGGACAGGCTGCATGTTATGTCAGCCTAAGGGCGGGAACATGGAGTCCTGTTCTGGTTCGATTTTCACTCTGAAGGTGATAGTGGAATAAAAGAATGATTTTCTTGGAGTACAGCATGCTTTCCCAGTAGTGTCTAGGAGGAAATTCCATCTCAAGTGTTGGGAAGGACTTTGGTTCCAGGACCCTAGTTTCACCATCTTTGGGGATCCATGGACTTGACTGCTAATCACCCCTTCACTGTGTTCTCAGTCTTCGCCCTATGCATGACTTGAAAGGTCCTGCTCTTTATAATATATTCATGCTAGACTTGGAAATTTGACAAGCTGCATTCTTATTTCCATGATCTACACTTTGCAAAGGCCATATGGATTACACTAAACCTAAAGAAATCTGATTGTGAACACCCTGTGTGTGTGGTAATACTGGAGAGTCAGAAAAAGTGAACAGTTGTGGTGTTCCTTAACTTTGTCAATTGCCAAAACTATGAATAGTAGGGATAATGAAGATAATGTCATTAAACACTCAAGTTTAAGATGGTGTCTTACCTAGCAGAACTCTTTTCCCACATAAACATACTGACAAGTATGGTGAGGAGCGACATCAGTCAGCAAACGTGGCTGCTGTAAGGTATTCCCATTACAAAAGCTTTCTAAACACTTTTGGGATTTCTCTACTGCCTTGAACAGATGGCCTGTGACCTGCAGTGACTTCGTTCAGATCCATGGCCTGCAGAACCCAGGCTCATGTCCAATCACTAAATGGAGTCCCACAGGGCCATGTGTGGTCTGGTCCCTGCCAACTTCCCCAGCCTCATGTCTCACTCGCCGATTCTGATTATCTGAGCCCCATCCCCTTCTAGCCATTCCTAATTTCCTTCATTTACTCAATCACCTTTAGGTTTTTGCAACCACAGTTTATTACCCAGAATAAACACCCTTCTAGTTTATCTGGTGTCTTCAACTCCCACTGAGGACTTGTTCAATATTAGTTTCTCTCTTCCTTATCCAGTCAGAATACATTATTCAGGAACTCTTCCACACCCATCAAGATGTGGCCCCCGTATCTGAGCACCTATGAGAAACCTCTTTCTCAAACCCATGGGGGTTCCTCCCCTTCCTCAATGCCAAGGACAAGGGTGTATCAGGAACAGTTAGTCAGTCTCCAGGCACCAAATGGTCTATAGGAACCTCCTAGACTTACCATGTCCACTATACAAAAGTCTGCTTGATCCTCTTTAATTAGGACTTTAAACACACAAGAATTATCTGAGAATAATGTAATCAAAATAGAGATAGTTCCACTGAATTTAATAAATAAATTCAGCATAGACAGCTAAATACAGATAATTACCTCTACTGCATTGGAAAGCCCTCAGTGAAGGCTTGATGAATGAATATTTTGAATGAAATATTCAACAAAAGTGAGACTTTAGACCTTGAAGTCTTTTCCTTACAGCAACTAGAGATAATTGTCTAGGAAGAATTAGTCCAGTTTTCAATCTGCTCTTTGCCCTCTGATTTCCCATTCATTCATTAAACAAATATTTGTTGGCCACCCCATCTAAAAGGTAGTGCAGGTCTGTCCCTTTATGTGTGTTTCAGGTGCCTTGAGGCTACCCAGGGCAATGGCTCAATGTCCAAATTAAGGAGGTAACATGGAGTAGCACTGGATGGCAGTTGGAAAAGCCATGGTTTTCAAGACTTCTCTGCTCACAAATAATTGTATATTCTTGAAAGTCATAATTTATTGGGTACTTACTCTCACCAGGCACTATTGTAGGTGCTTTGCATATATTAATGCTCATGTGATCCTCATGATGAACCCATGGTGTAGGCAGTAGTGATATCTTCATTTGACACATGAAGAAAATGAGGCCAAGAAGTACTGAGTAACTTGCCTAGCGTCATGCATATGGTAAATGTTGGAGTCTTGATCTGAACTCAAGAGCTCATACTCTGATCATCGTAAGACCTTGAAATGGAAAGTCACTTAACTCCACTGGCCTTGTTTGTTTGCTACATCTAGAAAGTGACTGCTTGGCCACAGTGGTCTCTCAGATCCCTCCAAGATTAGCAGTGCATGTTTCTGGTACTGGAGCTGCCCTGCCCAAGCCACAGAACCATGCAGAGTCCCTCTTCCTTTCCCTGCCTTTTTTCAGATGTGCACCTCACATGAGACTTTTTTCCTCTCCCATCTAATGCTTTCTCAAAGCCTGTTACTCTGCCCAGCCTGGGCTTACCACCTCAATCCTGCCCCGCCAACCTCTGTTCTCAAGATGACTCTGGCTTTGCAGGTTACCCTCCGAGGGACCAGTGCTCTCCATCATGGGAGGAGCAAAATTTTTCTGCTCACAAAATCCCATGACTTACGCAGTAGAACTGTGTTTTGTATCTTGGATGCAGCCCCACCAAATGGCCCTCTCCACCTTCCACCTCTTTCCTTCCACAAAACGACGTACACACCAGGCCCCACTACAGGTTTCAGAGTACACAAGATGCCTTCATACATATTACATTAATTATTTCAGTAAAGGGGTGAGCATTGTTACTCCTTCTCCTCTATAAAGAGGTTGAGAAAGATAAGTAGTATGTCCCAGATCACACAGCTAGGGAGGGATAAATTTGGGATTTGAATCCAGATACTCTAACTTCTTTCCACTATGAACAGCAATCTCTTCTCTTTCTGTACAGCTTGCTACTTTCTCTGACACAGAGTATCTATGGACTTCATCTTTAAAAACTCACTATGTAAAAGTGAAATATTTATGCTTTCACAGAAGTGCCTTTCTGAAAAATAGCTATAGCTACTTATCAAAACCTAGGGCTCCGAGAAGAAAAATAAAAGATGAAATTGTGTTGCAAAGTTCTGACATAATTTTTGCTGTCTTTATCAGGGTTTATGTCTGATATAGGGGAATTCTCAGAACCCAAACCAAAATTATTCCCAAACTGCCTTGGACCCAGATGTCCACTTAGTTGCTATAAATGGGTGCATTAGAGAGATACCCTCGTTACATTCCCCATGCCATCAGCATTCACAAGTACAGATTCTGCTAAAATTGTTCTTGACCAGAAGCTCTAGCCATTGCTTTGCACGATGAAAAATGTGATATTCAATGTGCATTTCAATATGTGCAATGGAAGTCAAGAATAAAAGTGCATGGAGAAAGTCTGCAAATACTGGAGAACACAACATAACACATGTCAACTCTGAATCTGTGCATCATCTGACCCCAGGATTTCCTTAAGGGGGTCCAACCAGACATTAGACATACAACCTTTCTAGTGCCCTCTACTGTCCATGGCTGAAATGATAAAAAACACAGTTCTGCATTCTGGATGTTTGCATAATAACAACAACAACAAAAAATTACCCTCGGGCTGAAACCAGGTTTTTCAAGTTTTGGTTCATAATAAGTAGTTTTTAAACATTTAAAAATAGGGGTGTGTAATAAAATGCTGAGAGACTCTCTGGAGACTGCTGCTGCTGACACTTCTCTAATAGAAAGCATACACCATTGAGCTAACATTTTGTTCTTTGACTGAAGGAGAAAACAAAGCTGTTAAAAGCTTGGTAGGCTCATTTTCCAATAGCAATAGGATTAATATCTTTCAAGTCACTCCTAACCATAGCTAATTAGAGGCTTATGAGGGATGGCCCTGCCTGAAGGGTCACCTCAGGTTATGTAGCCCACAGATTTGTTGTTGACTGCTGGCAACAATGGATTTGTTAAGAGTTTCTGCTCAGCTCGAGGTGATTAGCTTTTTTTCCTTTTGCTGGTGTGTCTCATATTTTGACTGGCTGAAGTTGGATTGGACAATGAGGCCCCAATTCAAAGACAGTGCCAGGTTGTTGCTGGAGATCTGCACTGACAGATTGTTGAAAACTTATTAGTCTGACGTTTTAACAGCCTGCAATGGGATGGAAATCTGCTTTTTCACTGGAAAAACTTAGAAAGGAAAACATGAGCTTGAGCTGAAATCAGCCCCAGTTCCAAATCTGCCATCCTCTGGCACCAGAGAGCCAAGGGCTGCCACAGTGTTTAGAGATTAAGGCCTGGCTATGCCACCCACACAGTAGATGGGACTTGGGCCACTGTAAATTAGGAGCCCTTGGAAAAGCACCCTCTGGGAGCAGGGGAAATTGTGAGGTGCTCAACACTAGGTGCTAATGGCTTCAGCAGTAGCAAGAGTCGGCCTCACATGAGGTTCCAACTGAGTGGTTAGGGACTGTTCATTTGGCTGTAGTCATTCTGTGTAATAATTCAAGAAAAAAGAATAAGGAACACCACAGGCTTAGTACTCTCTTGGAAATAGAAAGGGACAAAAGATTGCAGTCAATATGATTGGTGAGAGATATCTGGGACCACCATATTGTAATTACCTGTTACAACGCTAAAAGAATTTATTAAGCATCCTGGCTCTTCAAAAGCCAACCGAGCCTCTCTAACCAAGCCCAGAATTTTTTTAATCCCTGTTGACCCGTACTTACCTCCTGTCTGGCCTGTGACTACCACTTTGATTAAGCCCTCTATCCTGACCCACTACAGCTTTGCTCTCCTCATGGGCAGCTACTGGAAGGGTCCCAACTGGGTGTCAGGACTTTGCACAGGCAGCTGCCTCTGTCATCTCCTTTGCCAGCCAACTCCTTCCTATCAGACCTGTGGTTATCTCTTTTTGGAACTGTTCTATGTTAGCCTCAGGCAGCACTAGGGGCCCACCACTGAGGGTGCCCATGGTCTCCTCCTATGTTCTGACTTCAGACTGAGGTATAAACTTCTTGAGGACATTTGGTGTTCCTAAGACTCATTTGATTTTGCATTCACATTGATGTCTTTTTGAATGTTCGTTCATTCATTCATTCATTCACTCACTCATTCGATGGACAATGGAGTTCCAAGCTTCCACTCCCTTGTTAGACTTTGGGGGTTCAGGTTCTTAACAGAAGCTATTGTTTCATGATCTACAGTCCTAAATTATTTTCTCTCCAGGCCTATCTTCTGAGGTCTGGTTTTGATTAGTAACATTCTGCTTATTGTTGAGGGGAAATGTGAGATGGGAAGTGACCCAGATATTATGAAATGTCTTCTCAATGTCGGGTTTCCCCCTTCGTCACCCCATGCAGCTCCCCGTCGTGTGGCTGCATCTAATGGCAACACTTCCTTGTGTGTATACATAAGAGTCCAGAAAAAAATTCTTTTCATCTTACCCCAGATAATCTCAAATTTCAAGTATATCCCACAGAATTGCAGTAAAGAAATATTCATTCATTCATTTAATTAACATCAGGAGTGCCCATCATGCACTAGTCATCATGCTAGACACTTAGAGGTTCAGAGGTGAACAAATAAAACAGATGCATCAGCATACAGGCATTTGTCTTGATTACTGAAAGCCTCACTGGAGAAATTCTTGGATGGCAAACTTGCAGAATCACCCACTCAGAGATGGGGTGAGGTTGGGGTGAAGGCAGCCTGTGCTGAGGCCTTGCCTACTCCAGGTTGGCTCTGTTGCTCCTGACACAGATGAGATGTGCTTCATTTTCCACCAAAAAGCAACCACGGTTAGCCCTTCTTCAGCTTAGGAAACTCATGGTGCCAGAGGATGGCAGATTGGAACTGGGACTGATTTCAGCTCAAGCTCATGGGTATCAAAAGGCAGTCATGCCAACAGCTTTCTAATCTTTGGATCATTGCCATCGTGGTGTGCTCTTGAAGTTAACAATTCCAGCAATGCCTCTTGCTTCTCCAATTTCCCAGTTGTGGCCCACCATCCGTTCCTCTCATGAGCCATTTCTGCATTTTTGAGACTCCTTTCTAGATGCCCAGCCTATAGCCTTCTCCTCCAATGAGTTTATAAGCACCTAATTTCACATATTAAATGCCTTTCTACTTAAAAAAAAATAGCTATAATATGGGAAGAAAATAATCAAAGAAGCACAGCCTTTTAATTATTTGCTGATAGCATTTAACATTACCTACTTGCAGGAAACAGTTATTGCCTCAGCTGGCAGTAAGACAAACCACCCCAAGCAATGAGGATTTCTGTTTTGGGTTTTGTTTGCTAATGTTTCTCCCATCCAAAGATATTAAGACACCTGCCCTACAAAGATTAATTGCTGGAGGCCTGCTGAGAGACTAATATATTGAAGTGATAAGAAATATTCAGAAAAATAAAAAAAGTATGAAGTCTTATTTGAAGCAGGAAAAATATTAACTGATTTAAGAATGCTAGAAGTGCTGCCAGTTGAATAACGTATGAACTTTTCACTATCTTTAATGTTTTTTAATTTCTTTTTTCAAGCGTTTTTTATTTCTTTTGAGTATAATAGTTGCTGTTATTAATATTTAAATATTTTCATTTCAGCTATAAACTTCCCTTAAGAAAAAGAGGTTTGCTGAATACTTTAGTGTGATTTGTAAAAATTACACCTAATATCAATTTTTCATAACTAATTGTATTATGAAAGTAATGAAAAAATATAGTTCACTTAAGGGAACTATATTTTTTGCACATTTTGCAGAAACATGATTTAACTAATGGAAATTAAATATTTTTAATTAAAAATACTAAGATGTAATATTATATATATCATATAAATCATCCATCTTTTTCTTCCTTACTAAAAGGCAAATTTTATATTTAATATAGAAAATTTTTAATATATAGGAATTAGCAACAAAATTGTGAAATATTCTGACTTCTTAAATTAGAAATGTTCATTTTTTTAATCCTCATAATATGAGAATTAAAATATAATTTAATGAATAAGTTAGATTTACTAATTTGTATTTGTATTTGTATTACGATCTCATCTGCAGTAATTTAAATTACTACATTCTTGTTCACAATGAATTAAAACTAAACATAATGAAAATAAGACGTAGACAAGATTGCCTTTTTTACAAGTGAGAAAGCAAGTTTGACAAAAACTAAACAAATTGTCCACAATAGTATAGTTGGTAAGTGAAGGCAGCAACAGGATTTGAACTTAGATCAATGTAGTGCAAAGCCTGTGCTCTGATAGGCTGAAACTCAGGCAAACAACGAGTGGCTAATGAGTGAGGGGAGGGGATGTAAATGGATGTAAATAGTCTCCTAGACCAAGGCAGTGAGGAGACCAACAATAGCCAATATTTAAGAATCTGTGTATACTAGTCAAACATCAGGAAAGCTGTCAGCTTTCATTCTCTCACTCACAGGAGGGGCGTACTCTGTAGTGAGTGGAACTCTCTTGGCCTCAATTTTCTACTGTCTTAAAAGAGTATAATGAAAGGATTAGATGGTAGATGTATAGCACTTGGAACAATGCTTGCTTAGCCCAGAGTATGGGCTAAATCAGTGTCCGCTAGTCCACAAATCTTTTTTAAGGGCCTGGTAAGTATAAGGCATCAGGATTTTTTTTAAAAAAGGATTTTATTTATTTATTTGAGAGAGAGAGAGAAAGCGTGCACAGAGGGAGAGGGAGAAACAGACCCCCCACTGAGCAAGGAGCCAGGACCTTGAGATCGTGACCTGAGCCAAAGGCAGACACTTAACCGACTGAGCCACCTAGGTGCCCCAAGGCATCAAGATTACAATAAGGAGGCACATTAGGAGCACTAACAATGAAAGTGCTTTGATTCTTCGTGTCCTTGAGGGCAATAAGCATTGCACACAAGAGTTCACGTGCAGATACCCTCTGTGCTGCAAAAGAACATATGCCAGGAGGATTTCTGTTGCTAGCAGGGCTCCAGACCCTTGGATGGAGATTTCGATATTTATGCCTTATTATTTGGGGTAGTGTTGGCTGGAAGAGATGGACAGAACAAGGAGAGTTGGTATTAGTATATCAGGCACAAAAACGAAAGAAAGATGGAGATCCTGTGGAGAGATGGGGTCTTGAGAAGTAGGCAGAAGCCTGGTGATCAGAACCAGGTCAAAGTCAGGATCATGCAGCATCAGAGAGCTTAGATGGGAAGTCCCAGCATGCATGACCAGATAGAGCCATGAGGAGACAGCTGCAGCACCTGAGAACTCAACAGGGCATGAGATCTTCCCCCCATGGAAGATCCTGCAGTTTTCTGAGACTCGGACCCTGTGGCTTAGCCCAATTAATCTCTTAAACTGGGTCATCGCCCTAGGTTGCACAGCAAGCATGAGCCTGGCAGCCAAGGCCCTGTAAACACTGGCATCAATGAGAAAAAGCACTGGGAAGAATCTGGTTTCTTTTAAGTCCTGAGAACAATCAGATTCCCTTCTGGGCATTGCTTTAAAATCTGTTACCATCATTAGGTAACTTTACAAAGCAGAGCAATTAAAGAACTAGCTAGAGGTGCCTCAGCCACTTCCCAGATGGCCAGGGAGATGAAGACAAGGAAGAGGACTGTCTTCGTGGTCATCTGAAGAGCCAGCATGCCTGCCCCTGCTGCTCAGTCACTAGCTTGTGTGGTCAGTGAGCCCAGGCAGGCCATCACTGTTAAGGAATGCATGTTTCGGGAGTGACAGAAACTTGTTCTGGATTTATGTCTAAGAAAGAGAGCAAGACCCCCATGGCACCACCCCACACCCGCACCCACACCCATCTGCCTCTGTAGGGGCATCTATAAGGTTGCCCTTGGGTTTGGATAGCCGTGGGAAGTCATGCAACCTCCACCAACCATCTGCTTCCAGCGCCTGTAATGGAAGAATGAAAGCTCTCCTATCCCAGCACACGAGTGGGCTTTGCCATTAACCAAGGATGAAGGAACACTCCAGAGTTGTTTCCTTATAGGACCTAGAATATGGATTGATAGAGTTCCTTAGCACTTTGATTTTTGCCAAGAAGTTGAGAACATTTTAGAAACCTCTGATCTTTCCTTTAAAAATAATTATTAAATCTTTCAGGTCATAAAAATACCACTTTAAAAAGCAGGTAATGCGGAAATGGATCCTAGCAATTGGAATGGGTTTAACCTTTGCCAAAACACACACAAAACAGGAACAGACAGTTGCATCAGACTCCACGGGTTGTTAATCCTCACATTTGCTCTCCGATCTGACTTCGTGGCATATATCAGCATCCCCACGTTACTTCCAAAGAAATGAAGCATGAAGAGATTAAATAGCATGATAAATATCACATGATATTTAGGTCAGCCAAGTAGCCAGGAAAAAAAACCTTATGATACAGACTCTCTATCTAATATTCACTGCCCACTTGCAACCTTCAGACACAACCAACCCCCCTGCTCTGCACTCCATTCTCTTGATTCACCAGAGCAGCTTGCTTCCTTTTCATGGCCCTGAGCCAAATGTCCATCTTTCTGTGCATGATGTAGGTCACCCCAGAAAATGGACTAGTTTGAACGTATGTGATCGAGTTGCCCTTTCCCCTCTCAACCTGCCCTTCTTTGTACCACAGGATTTCATAATTATGAGTGATGACGTATATCCTCTGTGTATTGTCTGCTTACCCTGAATTTGATTTCATTATTCATTGCCTGTTTTTATGCTTTTTCTGTAAATTAATATATCTACAAACAATATGTACTATTTTTAGATATCTTCAACTTCATATAAAATGGAGACCATTTTTATATGGTTTATACAATTTGAAAATTTTATGTATTTGCATGATTTGAACGCTATATATTTCACATGATTGGAACATTATCATTATATAATTTGATTATTATATATTCACATGTACATGTTATGCATATATAATTTATGTTTTTAAAGTATGCATAACCCTAATTCATTTATTTTAACTACTATGTAGTATTTCAATATATGAATAATAATCTGTTTTGTAGCTGTACGTTAAAGTTGTTTAAGTAAATTTCTCCAGTCATCAGTCTAGAAGATGACTTGCTATGTCATAGGATATGCATATTTCAACTTCACTAGATTTTGTGAATTTTTCTCCAAAGTGGTTCTCTCATTTTATATTCCAACCCCTAGTGTGTGTGAGTACCCTTTTCCATACATTCTTGATAACAATTGTTCTTACCAGACTCCTAAGTTTTGCCACACATAGGAATTCAAAATAGATCTCATTTTATCTTTAATTTGCTGGTTCTTGGTTATTAAGTGTGGTTGAATTTATTCTCTGTGTTTATTGACCATTCAGATCCCCCCTTCCATGCATTGCTTGTTCCTTTATCCGTTTTTCTATTGGATTATTTGCTATTTTCTTATCGATTTTGGAGGATTTATTTATATATTCAGGTACTAACCATTTGTCAGTCATATTCATACATGTAGTCCATTCTTAATACTTGATTGTTATCTCCAGAGTTTACCTTGCACAAAACTTTTAACAAGCAAGTTAAAACTAAGATATAGATAAGAAAGTTGCTATTTTCATGAGTCTGTGAGTTCAGGAAGAGCATTACTAGGGCCACTTTTTCATCATTTCCTTATTTGTTTCCTTCAGGTTCAGAGAGTTCAGTATAGACCACCTAGTTTTGTGCTTACAGTATGTGTGTTTGATTGCAGAGTGGGTAGTTTAGAATAATTTCAGTCGGAATAAGGACCAATTTTGAGAGTGATTAACCTCAGATTATTAGATCTAAAGATTGCATATCTTCCACTGAAATAGAAAACGTTAGACACCGAATGCATCTCTGGCCACAACTCCTCAGAAGAGCACACAAAATCAGCCTCAGGCAGAGTCACGAGGCATGAAGGAACAACCTATCCCAACTTACCTCCCGAATATTTTACTACCAGGAAAATGTCTGCTCCCGACACAAATCCATCGACTCAATTAACCAAGCAAAATATGAAAAGTAGAATGAAGTTATGGTGATGTCCGGTTGCAAAGACACATTGCCTTGGGAACACTGATATAAAATCTTAAAATAATTATGGCTTTCTTTCTCTTTCAGAGGTGTGGCGAAATCTTGTTTGAAAACCCTGATCAGAATGTCAAATGTGTTTGCATGCTAGGTAAGAAGGCTTCTCATTTTCGATATATTAAGTATGTTAATGTCACGTGGACTTCCTGTTGTTCCGTCGCCTACTGACAGTCTCTTGTTGCATATTACAGAGGCTTATAGGCTTTTTGTAGGTGTATAGATCGGGATAATACATTTATATGTGGAACACTTGATGATAAAAAGGTTTTGATTTTATTAACTGTTAGTAAGTCAGGAACAATGCTTCTGAGTCTGTCAGAATTATTCTTGGATCATCAGCATAACATAGAATTGGGTGCTTTGTAGAGAGGCAAATGTGATGAAAAAGTAAGAATCACACTGTAATTCCTAAACTAGAAATGATAAGTTAAGTAAGTAAACTATTAAGAATTTACATCACAGCACAAAGCTCTTACAGTGCCTGGGAGAAATATACATATGAACTAATTTAAAGTTAGCACAACAATTACATTGCCTCTGTAACAAAATTGCAACATTGTAATGAAAAATCATTTGTTCTTGTGGGATGGTCTATCATCAATGCCTTTCACAAACTCTTTAATATATAATATTCTGGTAAGAAATGAAGTTGATATGATTTTCCTCATTTTATAGATTAGAAAACTAGTACAGAGAATATAAGTAATGCACTTCACCTCAAAGTGAGAAATTGTCCAAATCATGACATGAACAATTTTTAAACTGTTAAGTTTAAGTATAGTATTTAAACTTATTTAAATCACTAAGCTATGTCTGATAAGCTTTGGTTAATTATTAAAATAGAATAAAACAGTAGCTTGGATAAATAAAAATAATCCTTAAATTTGACTTTCACCAAAATTTTACTCTTGTCCATGCCAATCTTGAGCAATACTCATTAGCAAAGAACAAAAGGATTTGTTCTAACTCCTTCCATTTTCTCTGGCTAACTCATATGTTGGCAGCCTAGGTTATTGGTGAGATGAGTCAAAAGCAGTCAGCAAGATAGAGGCATGGAAGGTCTTGATAATGTGTAATCCAAGATAATCGGGTAATACTAACCAAAGATTGCTCATGGCTTGAAAAACAACCAAAAACACAAAAACGAAAAACTAATAAACAAAACAGATACCATATTTCCCAACTTCTTGATCCTCCTCATTTTCTTGTACTAGTGTTTTAAATCTTTGTTGCAGTTCTTACATGTTTTCATTTGAATTAAGATGATGGCTATAGAGTAACATATCCATTGAAAATGAGTATTTTACTAGAAATGCATAACAATGAACATAGCACATAGCATCTATACAAACATTTCAAATATCCAGTATTCCTTATGAGATGATAGATAGATAGATAGATAGATAGATAGATAGATAGATAGATGATAGATAGATAGATAGGCAGAAAAAAATTCCTTTGTCCAGCCATTATGTCCCAACCTTGGATTTGGGAAAACATCTCACTGTTACATCAAACCTATTCATCAATTAACTCATTTAATTTTTGCAATAATAGGATGAAGTTGGTGCTATTATTATCCTCATTTTATAGATAATAAAATTGAGGTAAATGGTCAAATAGGGTATCTTAATACTATTAAAATATTATATGATTCTACCTAATCTAGTAATTCCAATCAATTTTTTTAACTCATAATGATTTTAAGCACATGAGCGCATTATCTATTTTGCCTGAATGCTCCTGTGTCCTGGTTTCCCTGTGAGTTACTTGTTTAGTTTATAGCAAGGACAGGAACAGCAACAGACTGTCTACTACTGCCTATAGATTTGTCTTCCCTTAAAGTAACACCAATCATCTTCCCATCTCTTCTAGATTATATGGAATGGTTTATATAGCTGCCAGAACACATTCCTGGCCACGAAATGCATCCCCAGTGAATCTGACTGATTACACAATATTCAGAACTTAGAACTATACTTTATTAATCACTTCTGTATTACTCTTACTGTCATAAGAATTATAATTAATTGAACACTTGAATATATGACAGGTGGAGTCTATCCTAAACACCTTACATATTTAGATCATTTATTCTAAGCAAATTAAGGCATGACATCTCTTTCAAAATATGAATAGTCTTGGTAATAGCAGTGTATTATTAAGCTTGTAGATTTCATTAGTTTATTAGATTTCTATATTCTTAGTGATATAGAACTAAATAATATAAAGTAATTGTGAGAATGAAAGTTTTTATTAGTTTGAGGACACAGGAAAAATAAAGATGAAATAGGAAGAACGTTTGTGCATTTTACCTTTAAAATGGGTGGTAGATATTTATGTGGTGTCAAAAATAATAGCATGCCTAGAAAGCTTGATATATTCACAGTGAAAATTGTGCCCTCAAGGAGCTTACATCCAAGAAGGCTTAGACTTTTTCCTACTTAGCTTTTTAAGAGGATTGCTACAAAATTTAATTGAAACATTTACAGTCCTTTGAACTCTTAGATGAAAGAGAGTACAAAAAGAAATTATTAAATTATTATGGATATCAATACACACAGATAACCCACCATTAGCAGGTGTCCCCCTAAAACCCAAGGGCCACCATTTCACAACAATGCTGTGCAAGATAATAAGAAAAGAAGTGAAGTTGAAAGGTTTACTCCCTTAAAACAAGAGAAAACCAAGTTATGAACATGTAACTCACTGTAAATGAGACCATATCTTATATTTCATCAAGAAAGGGCATTTATATTCACACAACAACAAAACACCTCTTCACCATTATCTGAAGTATTCGTTGCTTCCTTTGAGAGGAACCTGTGATCAGGCCCTTATGACTTCCTAAAGCATTTCTTGAGAAAACGTTATATCTCCAACAGTAAAAGATAGACTCTGATATTTTAAGAGACTATTAAGTTTTCTAAGTGTTGCCCATCATGAGCATAGTTTGTATTTTTACAGGTAATGTTATAACATTTTTATGAATAAATCAGAATTTCCAATCAAGAAAACCAAACCAAATTTCCAAACCTTCACCTCTGGTCTTTATGCCACCTCAGAACTGAGATCCCGAAGGGAAGCCAACCTGAGACATCCATGGTTTTAAATTGTGAAGTTTGGGGCTCACTGTAACCCCCAAGATTCCCCTCTTTTCCCTTTTTGGGGTGTCTGCCCGGCTCCTCGCTGTGCTCTGGTTCCACACAGTTGAGATGGAATATGGAAGAGGGTCACTAGCCAGGGATACCATTTGCAGTTTCCTTCTCTCCAACTGGTGTGTCCCCAGATCATTATAAAAAATACTTTGAGTGTATGTGTTAAGCTGTGTAGCTCATGACTTCCAGAAGTAAGCCATCCTCACCAAAGTTGTGCTTCTGGCTCATTACATTAAATGAGACATAAGTGTAAAATTCACCTTGAGTTGCTCTGAAACACAAATTCAATGCAGTTTTAAGTGGGAGCAAAATACTGTCATGTATAGATCTTACAGGGAATCATTTCTGGGTTCAGGGGAATGGTTCGTGTTGGATATGAAGATAAATAAAGATGTACTGCAGGGCTGACTACACTGAGTATTGAGTGTTCGTTCCTTAGAATTCCCTCAGAGAGAGCAAACGTGGGCAATTGAGTTAAGCACCAAATTGTAATAAATGTTGCTTTCTTCTTTCCTTCATCCTTAGGGCCTACGTTTAAAACTCCAACCTCCCCACCTCCCTCCTTTTTAAAAATTTAGCCATAAGATTTCTCTTAAGCCCAAACTAACCTCAGAAGCTCATATAACTGTATCAAAGGGTATATAGCAAGACTTGTATCTTAATTAGGTATAATGAACTGATACCAAAGGAAAAAGGAAGTGGAAGAGAAATTAGCTCTCATTCCACAAGTAATGTATAAAGTATGATGAGCTACTAAAAGGATTTTACTTTTTAAATATAATGATCCAAACTGATTCACAAAGAGCCAAGTGTATTTTTAAAAATTACATAAAATGAGCAATGTTGATTCACTTCTTAGTCCACTTGCTAACCTCACTCTGTGAAATGATAAATCTTGGGGAGAGAAACTTTCAAAAATGAATTCCCCATCAGACTTGATGGCTCTTATAACTGCTTCTTTCTCCTTATTCTTAGAGGGAGATTCTCTTAAATAGTAAGCCTTAATTTGTTGTCTTTGGGGAGGTGGTTCTAATTTTTTAAAATTATTTTGAGTGTAGTTAACGCACAATATTATAGTAGGTGTACAACACAATGATTCACCTTCTCTATACATTAGGCTGTGCTCATGAGAAGTGTAGCTACCATGTGCCATCATACAACATTATTATGATATCTTTGACTGTATTCCCTAGGCAGTGCCTTTTATTCCTGCGATTTATTCATTCCATAACTGGATGCCTTTATCTGCCACTCCCCTTTACCCATTTTGTCCATCCCTCCACCCCCAGCCTCTGGCAACCATCAGTTTATATTTGTAGGTCTGATTCTGCTTTTTGTTTATCTGTTTATTCATTTGTTTTGTTTTTTTTAGATTCCACATTTAAGTGAAATCATATGGTATTTGTCTTTCTCAGTCTGACTTATCTCACTTAGCATAATACCCTCTAGGTCCAGCCATGTTGTTGCAAATAGCACAAATTCATTCTTTTTTGTGGCTGAGTAATATTCCATTGTGTATGTATATACCACATCTTCCTTAACCATTCATCTATGGATGGACACTTAGGTTGCTTCCATATCTTGGCTATTGTAAATAATGCTGTAATAAACATAAGGGTGCATATATCTTTTTGAATTAGTGTTTTTGTTTTCTTTGGGTAAATACCCAGTAGTAGAATTATTGGATCATATGGTATTTCTATTTTTAATTTTTTGAGAAAACTTCCTACTCTTTTCCAGAGTGGTTGCACCAGTTTGCATTCCCACCAATAGTACACAAGAGTTCCTTTTTCTCCACATCTTCACCAACACTTGTTATTTCTTGTCTTTTTTGATTTGAGCTATTCTGACAAGTGTAAGGTGATATCTCATTGTGGTTTTGATTTGCATTTCCTTTCATCTGTAACTTATGGTATTTTGTTGGCTAAATTTCTCCAACCTCTTTATCAAGGTTTAATTTTACAGTTTGAAATTTTCAGTGATCCTGCTTTTATTTCATGCATGATTTTTTTCATGTTGATTGGTGTCTTATCATTTGAACATAAAATATGTGACTTTTTAGTGCCATAGCTTAGAAAGGGGTGTTCCTATTGTCAGGCTTTTGGTTGAAGTTTATTATGAATCAGTTAAAATGGTTACCAGTTTCAAAGAATACAATATCATAAAATCAATGTTTTATTAGCATTTAACATAAGCAAGGAGAGACTTGCTTTCTAGTCCCACTGCTGAAAAATTAACTGTGTACTCATAGTAAATGTTTTGTCTTTTAGGCTTTAATTTATAGTTTTTCTGCAAAGTAGAAATAAAAACATCTGTTCTTTCTAGCCGAGGGGTTATTCTGGTGATAGAATAAAATGTTCCATGAGGAGACCTTTGCCTGCTGTAATGTCCTGAATATCATTTATGCATCAATAAATTGGTAAATAAATAATAAACAATTGAAAGTAAACAAATCAGTGATAATAAAAAATAATAAATTATTTATTGATGACATTAATAGTGTTTAGAAAAGCAACTGAAAAGCGAAACATTATATAAACATGAGAACACTTTTTAAAAGTATCAAATACATTCTTCAAAATTGTGTGGTAGCTCAAAGGCACTCATTCAATATTCTTTCTAACAGATATGCACTGAATACCTCTTATATGCAATGTATGGTACTGGGCACTAGGAATGCACAGTCAATGGGACATGTGTCTCGCCCTAGGAGGGTTTACAGTCCAGGAAGAGCTTCAAACCCTGAACCCCAAAACCTGCAGCACCAGCTTGAGAGGACACATGATACAAACAATAATAATAATAAAGATGAAGTATGCTGGGACTTCAAAAGATGGGAAGGGTACATATAGCTGAGATATAAAGACTTGTAGATTTGGATATACAGAGGCTGAGAAAATGGCAGCATTCTAGCTGGACGCATGGCCATATTCAAAAGCCCAGATAAGAGAAAGCTGGGGAGTAGGAGGGAGCAGGAAGTGTTTCAGGCACTGGGATGATGAAAGCATAAATTGAAAAGGAATTGGAGGCCTGACTGTGGACAGTTTGACTGCTGTCATTAGCTCTAAAAAGAGCAGAAGTATTAGATAAGAGAGAACTCTGGTCTCTTTTCTTTAGAGAGTGTTTTTTTAGTTCTAAAATTTTATAGAATACTCTATAAGCTAGTTTCTACTGGGCAGTTGTTAAGTACTGCCATTCACCAGATACTTGTGAAATTAAATAATTTTAACTCAACATATATTTGAACCTCATGACCTGAATTCTAGGTTTGATTTTTTTTAAATATGTTCATTTAATCTTTTCCATTTGATACTAGATATCATAGTATTTTATTTAAGAAGTAAAACAGCATTGTCATCTTTTATACTAGCAAAAATTGATATTTTTTCATGTTTTGGAACTTTGTCATCTAATAACATGGGGAGTTTTTGATATTAATATTTTGCTTTTTTCACTAGCATCAGCATATAATTTTTGTATATAGACAATTTTGAGGTCCATAGATCTTTTTCTCAAAATTAATACACAATCTGTTTTAGAACAAAATAATATTTGATATCAAAGTGGGCCACTGTGGTACAGTGGAAAGAACAGGGTATTTAAAGATTTGGTACCAGCTAAAAACTCTGGCTATAGGCAAGTCACTTAAAGTTTGTAAACTTCAGTTTACTCTTCCCTAAAATGGAGTAATAAGTAATAATTAATAACAATATTATTATGTACCTTATCAGGTTTGTTGAGGATCAAATAACACAATAAATATTACAGAATTCTGTAAACTTTTAGAAGTACTAGAAATATAAGTATTATTTTTATTAAATACTAACAACTAATTTGTTCTAAGTCCTTGCACTGATATTAGTAGTACTTTTAATATGCAAACTGACAGTTTTGATATATTGCAAATATTAAACTATCTCAATTTGGGGGAGCCTGGATGGTTCAGTCAACTAAGTGTGTGATTCTTGGTTTCAGCCCAGGTCATGATCTCAGGGTTGTGAGATCGAGCCCCGTGTGGGCCTCCATGCTCAGCACAGAGTCTGCTTGAGATTCTCCCTCTCCCTCTGCCCCTCCCACTAGTGCTCTCTGTCTCTGTGTCTCTCTCTCTCATATAAATAAATAAATCTTTAAACTATTTCAATTTGGTTCAAGTAAATAGATATTTTCAAGTGCATATTTGCAATCTAGAAACAAGCATCTTAGCCTCATAGGTTATTAAAGAAAGATTATTGTAAGAGCTATTTTATGTGTCCCTGACCTTAGAAGTGAAGGTCTGTATTTAAAAACAAAAGTTTCAAGTTGCTTAACTTTGATTTATCAAGATTAAAATGCCTCAGGAATTTGAATTAACTTTAACTTACACTTACAAAGCACTTCATTCACATCATATGGACAAATCAATTCATTATTCCTATATGCCTGTTCATGGATGATAGTCTCTATCTTTCAAAAGAGAGCATATTGAAACCTGGATATTTCCAAGAAAAGGGTGGGGGCATTATCCCCATCACTTACTCAGGGTCTGCTTTGTTTTATGTTTCATTGCACTTATCACCAAATGACATATTTTACATTTGTCTGTTAATCGCTGTGTTGCAGCATCACCCTACCACGCAGAATGAGAATATCATGAAAGCAAGGACTTAGTTTTAGTCACTGCTGAGTGTCCAGCATCTGGAACAGTCTCTGGCCACCTAGCCTGTAATAGGGACCCAATATTTGCTGGATGGATACCTGTTAATGCATTTGTAAGAAAAGCATCACCATCTGCAGGGCACAGACTAGATGTATCAAAAACCGGTTGGTGTAGCATTTAAAACCATCTGCTACCTCAGCCAAGGGATAGGTCAGCGCCTACCTGAACTAACTGGCAGTTTCCCAAGCATATTACTTTGGGTTACAGGATGATAAATATGTAGTTCTCCTCAAATAGACAGTTAGAATCTAGCCTAAGAATCAGGGGACTAACAAATATTTCTTGAGCACTACCATATGCTCAACCCTCAGCTAGGGGGACTCTGAAAGTTGATATAATGAGCAGGTAGAATCCCTATCATGACTGTTTATTCCTCTGCAAATGGAACATTGTGTTGAGAAAACAGGAGGAGGCCCATTATTTTGTCTTCTTTATGTTTATAGGAATATACAGAAAATTATTTTACCCTGAGGTTTATGATTTAAAGGTTTTTCTACATTATCTTACTAACTTTTAAAATATTTTTTGGAAGCCATTATTGCCTTGCATAAGAAATATAAGTCTCCTAGTCTCACGGTTGCTTGCTATGGAACGCTGCAGCATCTCCACATCAACAAAACATCTGCTTCTGAATGCAGCTGGGAGCCATGGCTCCGACAAGAGCTAGCTGAGAATAACAACACACACAAGGGGCACTCAATCAGAACTGAAGCTATCAAACCCCTAAGTGATAGAAGTGTCAGTCTTGTATTAGTTTCATTTTCTCTCTGAAGGCAGAGACCCTTCATCCAAAGCTACACTTCAAAAATTTTATTCAATCATCAAGTATTTATAAAAACATATGTCGTACCAGGGTAGGGATGTGAAGACACTGAAGTTCTGGTGCCTGCCGTCAAGAAGTTTCCAATCTAGTGGGGCATGGACAACTACACAGACAAGACAACATAGCATGATAGACCATAAGAAGGATGGACCAGGGTCTTGTGGAAGGGGAAGGATGGAGTAGTGTCAGAAAGGCCTGTGCAAGAGGTGATAAGGAAGTGAGTGTCAAAGAGAAGCAGCAGACAGTCCTGTGGAGGTTGGGGAGGGGCAGCCTGCTGGAAAAGACATTGGCATTTCCAGGCAGAAGAAGCAGCAGGTGCAGGAGGCTTAATGTGACCAAATAGAGAAACTGTAAGTCATTATGCCTGAAGAATAGAGTCAGAGGAAAGAAATGATAAGATAATCAAGGTGGAAAGGAAGGTGAGGCAGATTTAAAAGGCCTTATAACAGGACCAAGAACCATTTAAGGATGTTCAAGCCGAGGAGCTACAATGTGAGATACATGTTTTAGACGGATCCCTGGGTTAGCTAGAGAATGCCCTGGAGGAGGACAAGACTGGAGAAAGAGAGGCCAGTTTAGGAAATCGCAGTAATAATCAGGTGAGAAATGATGAGTCCTGCCCAAACGGAGACAACACCAAGGAGGAGAAGAGGCACAAAATTCAGGAGACTTTAAAGGGGGATGCTAGAACTTTATAATGGATTGAGTATAGGAAATGTAGTTAAATAGAGGTGCTGTTTCACCCTCTCTCAGACAACCTTCCCCAATGGACAGTCCAAGAAAATCAGATTTGCAAGTGGGAGAAATGATGAGTTATATTTTGGACACAACAAACCTGAGATGCTGAAGGAACTCTCAGTCTGCAGCTCAGAACAGTGATCCGGTGACAACATATCAGTGGTGATGTCACAAGGGGAAGGTGAAAAGGAAGATGGATAGGCACCTCAGAATGCTTGGAAGCAGCACACTGAAGGGTTGAACAGGATCAAGAGGAATCTCAAGAAGGTTAAATAGGTTGGAGGTTAAGAATGAGTGGGCACGGGCGCCTGGGTGGCTCAGTTGGTTAAGCCACTGCCTTCGGCTCAAGTCATGATCCTGGAGTCCCAGGATCGAGTCCCGCATCGGGCTCCCTGCTCAGCGGGGAGTCTGCTTCTCCCTCATCCTCCCCCATCTCATGCTCTCTCTCTCTGTCTCATTCTCTCTCTCAAATAAATAAATAAAATCTTAAAAAAAAAAAAGAATGAGTGGGCAGAAAGACAGAAGGAAAACAAGAGAAAATGCTATTGTCTTAGCCATGAGGAGAGACTTTCAAAAGGAAGATCATGATAAAAATATGAAGTACAAAAGTCAAATGTGATCAGGCTTAAAGGCATTCATCGGACTCAGCAACCTGCACATAACATCAGCAAGAGCATAACTAGTAGAAGGTGAAAGGTGGGGAGGGTGATGGTGTGGAGCCAACGAGCAGAGAACTAGTCTTTCAGGAAATTTGTCTGAGAAGGAAAGGTAAGAATAATAACAGCACCTAGAAAGAGTTTTTAAGATGGGAAAGATTTGAGAATGTTTTGATTCAGGAGAAAGAGCACGTAGAGGAAGTGGCTGAATATTTCTGAAGAGAAAGGGAATAACTGTGAGCTACGTCTTCCCATTGCAATGGAGAGAAGGCGGGGAAGGGGCACAAGGAAGAGTAAGGATGGAGAGGCGCCCATCAGGTGGAGGATGGGCAGAAACTGAGATTTCCATCTAATTGTTTCCCTTCTGGTTAAGAAGAATGAATGATATCCTGGAGACAATAAGGAGAGGAGTAGAGGATGCAAGCATGAAGAGGCAGGTAAGTATTTTTATAAATACTTGATGATTGAATAAAATTTTGAAGTGTAGCTTTGTTTTGGTAAAGGTTTGAAATTAATGTAGGAAAGAAGAAAGAACTGCCTAAGATAGGTCAGAGGGAACTGTGTTCTGAGGTCAAGTTCTATGAACTAAAATATCAATGCCCATCTGTAAAAAACAAAAAATGCATAAAACACAGAGTGTCCAAAACACACATTTCAGAAAAGTAACTGCTGCCTGTTCATGAACACTCTGCCTTCCCTTTTCTCCTTAGGGGTCTCCTTCTCTGATGGCCAGCAAGGAAACCTGCACAAGACTGCTTTCCTTGACCCTAAGTCTCAAGATCCTCCCTCTCATACTGTCAATGTTGAATTGGCTCTCCATTTTTTCATCTAGCATGCATATTCCAAGGGAGTAGGTGTCTATCTTATTCATTTTTGTATTCCTAGCAACCAGCATTGTCCCCAAACTCCAAAGGAGCACAAAAATAATGCCTAATGAAGGTAAAAGAAAAACTTAATGTTATGTATTTGCCCCTTACCTTTTCCTCTGACCCCACGCTGCTTCAAGGAGGCTCTTTTTTGACCTGTCTATGACTAAAAAGAGATGACTCCACATCCACCTCCCAATTATCAAGGAGACCGGAGGCGCTAAGTCATTTGAGCTCTGAGACTACCATTGCCTCCTGAGCTGGGCCCGCCCCTGGCCACTTCTCCACAGGTTCATTTCCCTAGATTACAAATTTTATTCAAAGGCTTTTTGCTCTCAGAATGAGTTCACCTAAGGATCCTTATATACATCAAACCATATTTTCACAATGTTCCAGAGAGAGTGTCATTTCTGTTTGACCCCCCAAACTATGTTCGACTTTCTATTGAGAGGAATACAGGTTATAATTGTATTTCATTGTGAATTTATATCATTTTAAACAAATTATTCACGTAGACTTGCTATTCAGGGTGGTGGAAGAGGTCCCAATCTGTCGATCTCAAGCTACCTTCCTTGCCAGCTGTAAGTTTATAATGTTTTCTAATGTGTATAGATTATAAACATGCACAAAATATAAAATTTTTCAAAGAATGAGACAAAGTTATGTATATTATAAAAAATACATAAAAAGAAAATTTTAAAATAATGAAAAAATAAATACTTGTTCCCATTGTATCAGTTGCCTCTTTGCACTACAACATTTCTTTGTCAGATCTAAATACCAAACGATATTTCATTAACTTGCCAGGAGATCTATTCCAGAGACAGCTAACTGGTGGTCTAGAAAGCTCAGTTTCCATAAGCCCAAAACTTCCACATCTGACCGATTAATGCAAGTTTTTAACTTTTGTGAAGCTAGCTTGGGCACTATCAAAATTACTGATCTTAAAAGCAAATCTAAAAATAGGTTTTATGTAACAATAAACTAATGCAAAGAATTTGCTTTTTCCTAATTTAAGGTAGTCAATCACATATGAGCTTAATACATTTGGTTTACCGTGAATATTTTTTTAATTTTATGACTT
This sequence comes from Neomonachus schauinslandi, assembly GCF_002201575.2. Classification (NCBI taxonomy): domain Eukaryota; kingdom Metazoa; phylum Chordata; class Mammalia; order Carnivora; family Phocidae; genus Neomonachus; species Neomonachus schauinslandi. Next base: position 28,608,727 of record NC_058410.1, on the reverse strand, counting down.
GTAACTTCATGAGATAGTAACATTTTATGTTTATTTTTACTTAATTCTAGATTCTGAGAGTGTTCATCTTATGTGGCACAGTAGAAAATTGGAAGTTTCATTCTGAAAGCAGTCCTCACATTCCTAAATATGAGAGAATAAAGCCAGAAATGCTAGTGGGTATGTGGATCCCATAAAATTAGTGAACAACAGTATTTTTTATTTTTCAGTAATAACCATATACTACAAATCTAAGAGCTTTTATGTGTAGTAAGTCTATGAAAAGGGTTACCATGCCCATCTGTTTTCTAAAATGTATATTGCAATGTCCAGAAAATGCATTTCAATATTTCTAACTTCTTTTAGACAATCAAATATTTGGAAAAAGTAATTGAAGATTGCAGAAGTACATTTTGAATTCATGAATACATTTTCCACATTTCTTAGGAAAAGTTTAGCATCTTATTCCTAAATCATATTACAGAAAAAGACTGCTGACCATTTCTATAGAGTATTCCTGTGTGTGTGTCTGTCTGTCTATTTATTTATTTATTCATTTATTCTAGTGGTAATGAACATTTACCTAGCTTTGAACTGTTACAAATAATCTCTAGTTTTGGAGTGTTAAAAATGATACTGCTGTAAACACTCTTGTATGTCTTTTTGTGCACAAATACACACATCTTCTCTTAAGTATTTACCTAAAATTACAAATGTTGGGTAATAGGGTATGATATGTTCAGCTTTAACAGATTCCGCCAAATTGTTTTCCAAAGTGGCTGTACCAATTTACCCTCCCACCATGTACGAAAGTCCAATGAATAATTTAACACTTGATAATTATCTTTGAGTAAAAGTTAGAATTCATAATTCATCATCCAACTCCATACAAATATTTCATGCGATAGCCTCTAATGAGATCATGTGTCATTTACATAAACAAATCATCAGGTTGATAATGGTAGTAGTAAAACACTTATACTTTATTTGTTGATCCAAACTAATAGTTATTTTTCATTGAACGCTTGGAAATAACTGTCCCACAAGTGATCCTAATAAGTGCTTCTCATCCACAATGGAACTATAAACAGAACCCTGGTCCCTAAAGACTCTTTTATGTTGAGATAATTAATTTCCATTTTTTTCTTTTACTACAAAATACAAAATTTTGTATTTTGTATTCCCCGCCGAGCAGGGAGCCTGATGTGAGAGACTCGATCCCAGGACCCTGAGATCATGACCTGAGCCGAAGGCAGACGCTAAACCAACTAAGCCACCCAGGCACCCCAAAATTAACCAATTTTTTAAATATCTGGAGTTACAGGTATGAAGTTATAATATGAAAATTATAGTGAAGGCATCTAATTCTGACAAGTCAATAATCTAGTCACTAGTGGAGTGATTCTATAAAATCACATAGCAGAGTGATTCTAAACTTAACCCTCACATGTTGTTTCATGGATTTTATTCACACTTGCTTCAAGAATAAAGCAGCAAAATATTTTCATTTTCCCTCTTTACCAGTTTCTCTTGGTTTGGGTATTTCCAGGCGTGCTAGAAGAGTGACCTTTAGCCAATATCACAACTGAGTGGAATGAGAGGATTATAGTTTCCCAGTACTCAAGATGTTTTTGGCTTCATGGATGGTGGGATCATGCATGATTTTTATTCCCTTCTTTTTGTTTCTCTATATTTTCCAAGTGTTCAGCAATGGGTAATTATTAGTTTATAATAAGAGAGATTTGGGTTGTTTTTCTGATTTAAGGGTACAAAGCTTGTTTCTTATGGTTTATTTGCTTTACTAAAACCTACACCTGACAAGTGTCAAAACTTTGAGAATTTATTCCAGTGGTGAAATGGACCTACATGGGGAGGTGTTTGTAATAGGAACTGTGCCTTGGGGTAACCAGTAGTTTGGTTGCTACATCTTGGGGATGAGTTGTGGCTTTTATTAAATTATCTCTCACAAAGTCACTTTCCTCCAAAACAAATGGACTCTCTGAGATCAGCCATTCCCTTTGCAGAGTGCATGGAATCTCAGCAATCCCGTGCCTTGTGTCATAGCTAAAAGCCCATGAAATAGCACAGAAGTTGCAAAACAATATGAAAGTCAAGTAACTGAGGTTTGTGGTTCTGCGGCAAATGGAAACCCTCCAGAACAAACATGGGCAGAGTCTGTTGCACCAGGGATTGGGGAGGGCTCACTGTACAAACGCTGTGAAACCTATGGAGCAAAACCCTGTGGAACTTCCTTAGATTCTCAAAATTGTAACATGCACAGACAGACAGGGTGTTACCATGAGATACTTCAATTAAGCCAGGAGAATTTGTAACTTTCATTAGGCAAGCAAGCAAACAGAAAACAATTGCACCTTTCCAAGTTCAAGGTCTCTATTTCATTCCTTTCTTCTCAACTGGGACTCAAAAAGCACAAGGTTTTTGTCTAAGTGAATAAACGTATGCATGCAGTTATTTTACACAACTAGTTATTTTACTTTAAGAGAAGAAACAAGGAGAAATGTTTAATGGTTCTGCATGTCCTAGAGCCTGTCTCAAATATAAGAAGATCCTGCTGACATAAAACTATATAAAGAACTACATATATACTATGTTTTTCCAAATATATATGGTTGTATATATATGTATATATGTATATCATTTTTAGTGGTAGGGAAAAATTAACTTTATTTGATTCATCATATTTTTTCTGTATTTTACAGCTTTCCTACCATTAGCATGTATTTGTTACTTTTAGAGTAGGAAAAAAAAAAAAAAGAAAGGACCTTTGGCAGTGAAATGGTGGATATATGTCATTATACATTTGTCCAGACTCACAGAATGTACAACACCAAGAGTCAACCCTGATGTAAAGTGGAACTTCGATAATGTTGTGTCCGTGTAGGTTCATCAGTTGTCACAAACGTACCACTCTGGAGGGGGATGCTGATAATAGGAAGGTCTGTGCACATGGAGGGGCAGGAGATATATGGGAAATCTCAGTACTTTCTGCTCAGTTTTGCTGTGAACCTAAAAATGTTAAAAAAAAGTCTGTTTAAAAAGCAAGGAAGAAGGAAGGGAGGAAGGGAGACAGGAGGGAGGGAGAGAGAGAGGAAGAGAGGGAATGAAGGAAGGAAGGAAGACAGGAATGAAGGGAGGGAGGGAGAGAGGACAGAGGGAAGGAGGGAGGGAGGGAGGGAGGAAGGAAGGAAGGAAGAAAGGACAGACCTGCTGGCAACTTAAAAAAAAGAAAAACCTTAAAGGGAGATAAAAAGAAATGGAGGAAAGCTGAAAGCAGTGTCCATTTGTGGTCGGGTACACCCTGGAGAGGCTCTGAGAGGTTGTTCAGGGACAGGACCCCAGTGGAGAACTTTTCTGAGAACTGAGAGACAGGCGAGTCTTTGTTCGGGCTCTATCATCTAGTTTATTGTTTTCTCACAGGAAAATTAAAATGTGTTGTGACCCCTTTAGCAATCCATCTGTTTTTCAAATAAAAAGTTTTTTTCTGAATCTATTTTTAAAGTAAACCTTCCCCTGGAAGGAAAGTCAGTGGCTTCCCTAAAATATATAGCTTTTAAACTGTATCCCCAACCATTGTCGTTACAAAGAGCAGTGTTGAACACTAAGATTTCTAATGCACAATTATAAATTAATGACAAGAGAAGGAAAATATTGTTTTGTATGCTATCTTGCTTATAATATAAGCCTGGTTAATCCAGAGCTCGTATCACGTAATGTCCTATGGCTGCATGATTGGATAATGCTGATTCATCCAACAAAAATAGGCTATTGAGTACCTACCAACTGTGTACACTCTTCTAGACAACAGAAAAGCAGCAGTGAATAAAACAAAAAACTCAATTCCTGCCCTCATGGAGCTTAGATTTTAGTGGGGCATGGACAGTAAGCAACATAGGTAAGTGATTTATAGACTACATAATTTTAAGGGTAACAATGGAAGACATTCTACTAAGAAAGAAATAAGGCAGGGGTGCCTATAAGGAATGGAGTCATGATGGGTGGGTGGTGGTGCAGATTTTAACTAGCACAGCCAAAGTTTTCCCTGAGAAGGTGAGCATCAGCCAGGCTCTGCAGCAGAGTGTCCTATGTGGAAGAAATAGGACGTGCCAAAGCTCTGAAGCAGGAGTGAGCCGGCAGGACAACCCAAGGAGCAGAGGAAGACAAGTGCGCTGAAGGCCAGGAGTGGGGAAGAGGAGCTGAGAGGTCCTGGGAGCCAGATCCCATGAGTAATTGCGAGGACTCTGGATTTATTCTGCAGATGATGAGGAACCATCAGAAATTTGGGGGCATTGGTGTCATGTTTTAAAACACTGGATACATTATGTTCATTTTTCAATTAACAAAACAAGAAAAGAGTGCTTGTATTATGGTTTTAGAGAAGTATATTCCCATTGTCCTGAAATGGGTACTGAAAGGATATATTTGGGGAAATAACAATAAACAGATTTAGTGCTCTATGTTATATACAGTCCAGATAAATATACGGTTAATGTTCATCTAATTTAGAAAATTGTACTAGGTGAAGTATCATTCTAAAGTGGTTAAGATTTAGAAAGGAAAGGTGATGGGCAATTTCCTCTTTAAATTAAAAAAAAAGAAGAAGAAGAAGTTTTCCTTCCTTAGGAAGTTCTTACTTTACTTGATTTGTCTTCAGACAGGCCTTGTGTCTTGTTTAATTTTAATAGAGGGGCCGATCTCTGTTTTAGTAGTTCCCCCTTTGACTTTCCCTAAATCATAGCTTTAGAATCATAGCTAATCAGGAAACCAGTTTCACAAAAAGGCAGAAGAGAGAGACACTTCTCCTTTTTCTATCATCTTTAAAAGTAAGTGTTTGCAAATATGAAAGGAGTTAAGCAGGCTCCAAAAGTCTTATTATGGCAAACAGCCGGGGTTTTGGATTCTTGGAAGGTTGTGCACACACAACCCTTGCATACCATTGACCTGGACTACAATGTGATTGCTGCCCCCTGGAGTTGCAGAAAACTCTCTAATGTAGGGATGCAACTGAGAATCAGAGGCCTGATTTCGTGTCCTGCCTCTTCTCCCAAAATCTATGTCACCATCTCTCTCTGTCTCTAATTCTTCATCAACTGTGTGCAACAACTCCCTAAAAACTCCTCTTTTACACTGCTTATGACTTTGAAGATAAAATAAGGTAGGACGAGTAAAGCGCTTGGGGGAAAAAAAACAGCCATCTAGGCCAACGTCAGGTGAATGAAAAGTATGGTCACTTTTTATCTAGACACCATGGTGGCTGAGTGAACTAGCTTTTTGCTTTAGTTTGCTTTTGGTGAAACATGAATAATTGAATAGAATCGCCATCACCAAAATTTCAGCTTTCAACAAACTAGGATGATGCTCTGAGGGGGTAGCTCTTGAAACCCATGACCTGGGATCAGAAGTAACCAACTGTCTGCTCTCAGGCACCAGCAGCCAACGTGCTCAGCAAATTCATCTGGAATAAATGTCCTGGTTAACCTTTTAGGGTCCATGTCCATATGTGATGTTTTTAAAAGTGGTGATAGTTAATTTTATATTAGACCGAATGGTTTGGCTTATCTTCATTCCCAGAAGTACATCCCGACATGGTAGGAAAGCTTTGGGAAGAATGAACACTGGGGTACAGAGGAGACAACAGAGGTCATGGGAGAAGGGACACGACTGAGGACGGAAAGGGAGACAATGTCACGTGTGCTGGACCTGAGGGCCCACTGAGACTGCAAATCCCCAGGCCAAGGTAGCTGAGGAAAGAGAAAGTTAATGACTCCTGAGGAAGTATTCTCTTCAGAAGACTTGGCAGGAATGCTGTGGCTTTTGAAAAAAATGCCTGCTTTTGACCACACTGAACCAGATTCAAATTCATATCGAAACAAATGACTCAAGAATCTGTTTAAAAGAGTTTCTCAATATACATCAGATACATATATTAAAATATACTTTTTTTTAAGGGACAGTTTTGAAAAGAGACTTCTCTGTACTGAAGAAGTAATCAGAACTCATTGACACTTCTTCATATTTCAGAATCTTCCTTGGCTCATTAGAGAGCAAAAGTGTCTCCAGATCAAGAGATAAGTTCACTATTTTGTAAACAAAGCTTGAAATGTTGCAGCCATCTGTGCTGAGTTTATTGCCAAGATTTTACACTAAGGTTGCCATCTTTAAATTTTCTTTGATCTCAAAAGCTTCAAGGCCAGAAGCTCCAGCCAGCACCTGCCATATAATAAAACCATTATTAAGCCTGTATTATTTCATATTGCTTTGGCAAGTTGAGTAGAAATTGCCCGTTGTATCACTCCTGGCCATTTTTATGGTAGTGTGTCATGGAAAAGAATCCCATGGCTGTTGCAGTGAAGAAGAAGGAAGATGGGATAAGAGAGGAATGAAAAATAACACAAGTGGGGGAACATGAAGAGTGGTGAATTAGTGAAATACCATGCTCTAATCAGCAGTAGCCTGAGAGTGTTTTACTAAAGAAAGTAATTAATTGAATCAGCACACAAAAAAATCATCTATCATCTACCAAAACTGTAGATTTTTACTTTTTCAGAAAATACTTATTGAGAACCTACTATGTGCCAGCCATTCTTCTCTGCTGAGGAGGAAATAGCAGTGAATAAATTAAGATCTCTGATCTCATGAAGTTTACATTTCATTGGTTGAAAAAAATAAAATTTAGGTAAATGCATACGATTTTAGGTAGTGATAAAGACTATGCAGAAAACAAAGCAGAGTAACATCCTAAAAGGGGTGGGGGTTGCTTTTTCAGATAGGATAGTCTCTAAGGAGGCATTCCAGGCAGAGAGAGAGCCACAAAGGGTGGGAAACAGCCAAAAGGTGAGTTGGAATGACATGGACAAGAGTGAGAGTGGCAGAAAGGAGCTGAGTTCAGAGACACAGGGTGGAGGACATTCTACACAGTTCTCTAGGTCAGTGTTTCTCAAACTTTAAAATGCACACAAATCACCTGAACATATTGTTAAAATGCCTTTTTTGATTCAGTGAGTCTGCAATATAGGGCCCAAGATTCTGTCTAACAAGTTCCCACAGGGTGATGATACTGCTGATCCCCAGAATTCATTTTAAATATCAAGCCCCAAATCCATGGCAAACAGTTTAGATTTTATTCTAAATTCAGTGTTTTGAACAAGGAATTCATAAAATAACTTATATTTTAAAGAGATCATACTTGCTTCTGTGCAGAAAATAGATTCTGAGTGGGCACTGGGGGCACTGGGAATGAATAATGACATTAGTCCAAGCAGGAGATGAGTGGTTTGGACTAAGAAGTCCGTAAGGGTGAGAAGTTTAAGTTCAGGAAATATTTTGAGGGTAGGTAAGACTGATAAAACTTACTGATAAATTGGATGTAGTGAACAGAAGAAAAGAGAAAATTGTGAATAGTTGGCCTAAGCAACTGGGTAAATGGTGATGCCATTAGCGGAGATGAGGAGCAGGAGGATGAGGGATGGAGATTAGCATGACAGTAGAAGAGGCAGGTACCAGAGATTGAACTGTGCCCCCCACCCTCCCTGGGCATTCATATGTCTTCCCCCTTGTCCCCAGTACCTCCGAATGTGACCTTATTTGGAGATAAGGTCTTTATGGAGTTAATCAAGTTAAAGTGAGATCATAATGGACCCTACTTGCAATAACAGTGGTGTCCTTATAAAAAAAAGAAATTTGTACACACAGACACATATAGGGAGAGTGTCATGTGAACATGAAGATGGCCATCTGTACACTAAGGAGAAGAGCCTGAAATAGATCTCCCACCCCCCACCCCCGCAAGGAATCAAACTTACCATCCAGGGAGGAACCCAGTCTCCATCCAGGAGGCCCGCACCTATCTAGAACAAACCCCTTCACTCAAGACTCTGACCTGATTTTGGACTTTAAGCCTCCAGGACTGTGAGACAATAAATCTTTATTGTTTATACCCCTCAGTGGTATACTGTTTCAGCAGCCCTAGATGGAGGTGGGTGTGTTGCTCTTTTAGGCAGATCCTCTCTGAGGAGGAGTCCAATGATATGGGAAGGAGCATTCCAGGAAGAGAGAACAGCATGTAAGCATGTGTAAAAACTCTGATACGGAAACAAGTGGTACAGAAATCAAAATTCTATTTTGGACCCCAGAAAGTAGTGACATGATTGAGTTGTAACACTGGATTTGAATGCAAAAGACATTGGTGTGACTTCTAACTCTGCCACTTATTGGTTGCACTATTGAGCCTAGTCCCTTTAACTTCCGAGCCTTAGTTTCCCCATCATAAATGGGAACAACAGTATCCATGCACCTGTCCCACCAGGCTGCTAGAAGGTCCAAATAAGACAAAAATGCAACTGAAAGTCATTCACAAAGTACAAAACATTATGTAAATGTTAGTTGTTCCTGTTGTGGTTGTTTCCACCCCAGTGGAGAACGTGCTGCTATAGTGAGCAGACATAAGCACACCCCAGACGTGCAACTCGAGGGCCATGTGCCTTGATATCATGAGGATGCTCCATGTGTTTCTTGGCAGTCATCAAGTCATCCATTGTATTTTTTTAGAAGCTAAAAAATTCAAGTTCATGTGATTTTAATTATAACCATATTTTTATTTAAAGTGGGAAGCGACAAAGACTGTGGTAGCATAAATCACAAGTCATCTAATCTCATTTAGGTTCCATGAAAACAAGATGGGAATCTTTGAAGTCAGTGTGTTTATTTGCTAATCCACCCCCTCCAAAATAAACCCAAAAAAATCACATTATGTTTCCCAGAACTATTTGAATGGGAAGTACTTTTTGCAGGAATTTCTATTTAAAAAATAATCTGTTCAGTGTCTATGCTATAAATCAGTACGTGGTTGAAAGTGAGCTGTCTTAGCTACCACTGTTGCATCAAATTGTGCAGCTCACTGAAATAAAACCAAGGGTTTTCCTGAGCATTGGTGAACTAAACAGAAAAGAAATCCAAGGCAGATACATGACAGGATGGTGTTCTTGACACAGTTACGGTGGAATGGGAGTGGGTATGGGGAGAAGAATGTGTGAAAATTGCCTATAAAACAATTTTCCATCAATCCCCCAAAAAAGGTCTTGGGACTTAGTTTAATGCACTTAATATTGTCATTTATTTTCTATAATAAACTATGCTTTGTTGGAAGATGACCAGTTTAGTTGCCTTGTGGGAAGCAGTTACCAAACTGAGGCACTCCCAGCTATTTATGCTGTCCAGGCTGTTTGTGCCCCCCTAGGAGGAGCAGGAAGACTCTTCAGGCTCCATGTCCAAGGGGTTCTTGGCTCCTGCGCTGAAACTTGAAAATTAAGAACTGGAGAGTGACACTAGTCATTGAGCAAGACTAAATCATTCCTAGCATCTTGATAATATAGTGTTCAAAATATGTTCTTTTCAGATAAAGCTAATCACCTGCTATCAACTATTAATTGATTATCTATAACAATAGCTAGCATGTACTGGACACTTTTAGATGCCAGACTGTTATGTGCTTTCCAAGCATTATTTCATTAATCCTCAAAATAATCCAGCAATATTTTAAATACTGTCTTCTCATTCAAATTTAACCAAATTTGTGTGTGTGTGTGTGTGTGTGTATCATCCTCTTTATCTTTAAAATACTGAACTCTTCTAACTTTTGTTCTTATGAATATTTGCTATGTTCCATAAGACACTGAATCTGAGATACCAGGCAATTACAGCTGAAAATTTTAGTGATTTATATTCAAAGATGAAGTGTTATTATATGTAGCAGTTTAAGGTGGAAAAAAAAAAGAGAGAAGAGACTATTTCTCCCCAAATGGCTCATACTGAACAAACTGGAAAGTAGTCAACACTGTATGTGCAATTCTCTGGCTCTCTTTTAGAGGGTGGGCGATTGTGAAGTATGTGTCATTTCTTAGAAGCATGCCGGATAAAATCACTAGGCACTTAAATCCCAGAAAGGTATTCTCAATATGTCAGGAATATGTGACAGACACTTCTTGTACTTGAACTAAATCAAGGTTGTAGCTATCTTTAACTACAGCTATACAATCACTGAAAGTCTACAGTCTTCCTGCTGTAACCTTTTCTAATCCAAAGATTCAAAGTCACATCAATTCAATAAGCATGTGTCAGGCTCTTATTGTTTCCAAGATATGGTGCTGGTGATTCTAGGAGTGGATTTGCAAACCTCCAACATCCCTCTCTAGGTATTCTCCCTGAGATCCTACACTCAGATGCTTCCAGGAGCCAGGTAGGTGATGTATAAGAGTGAAGTTGACTGTGTTCAACGTAATACACAGTGGTGCCAAGGCCACCCAGAGAGCAAATGCCCCCCACTGAGCATGCAGGTACTCTCAACTTCTGCCACAGGATGCCATGAGGGGATGCAGGTTCCATATAACCATCTCCACAAGTTTTTGGAGAAAATCTAGAAATTCAGATATATGTGTAAATATCCTGGTTTGTAAATGTTGGCCGTTAATATAATTTTCCTTTCTTTTAAATTCAGTGCAGTCAGGTTCACTAGGCCACCATTTTGCAACTCCTCTTTAGGGATTCTCAGTGGGGAAGAGCTGTTTCAAAATGTTCCTACCCCACTCCCCTCAGCAGCTTTTCCTGTCTGCCCTCTCACCCAGAAGGATGCCATAAGCACCTCCCTTCATCCACTAGAAAGGATATGAGCTTTGGGGAAAGTGGAAAAATAAGTCCTTCAAAGAAAATTTTGTACTGCCAAATCCAGCCTCTTCCCTTCTGCCTTTGGCTAGAGCTGCAGGTAATGTAACATCATCACAGACAAGAATGCAAGCACATTTTAATTTCTCCAAGGTGGGAGAGCCCTACAGTGTTTATATGCCCTTACAGATCACTGTGGGGCCTCTGACTGAGGGAAGGAAGTCAGAAGAGTGAAGAAAAAGAGGTCTTTGTTTTCAACACATTGGGTTCAACATGGGAATAGCAACACTTCCAAATTAAAACAACTTAAGAGATTTAAAGTAGATTTTAAATGAGACATATGACTAAAAATTATAGGTTTGGGGGTTATGAGAACAAAGAGAACAATTAAGGCACAAGAACTGATATCATTCCCAATGGAGTTACCAAATATGGCACCATGGCCAGGTCTGGCAGGGTTAAGAAATGGACCTGCACTAGACCCACCCACAGTGATGAGATGTTACAGTGAGCTACAGAGGACATCTCCAACCAGGCAAAGGAGTGAATGGCAACAGAAAATAGGATTTGTTAACCTTGGGAACCTCTGAATGCAGGCGTCTTAGAGAAAAGCAAGGCCGAAGGAAACCAGAAATGGTGGTGTTTCAGTATCCAGAGTGCAGCAGACACCAGAGAAATCTATTTATAGTGGGCCCTTACAAATAGACTATTTATTAGATCCCAGAAAATCAAACTAGTTAAAAATGAGTTTGGTATACTCAGAGAAGGCAGAGAACTATGTGATCTCTTTAGAATGATTTTTTAATTATGTTATGTTAATCACCATACAGTACATCATTAGTTTTTGGTGTAGTGTTCCATGATTCATTGTTTGCATATAACACCCAGTGCTCCATTCAGTACATGCCCTCTTTAATACCCATCACCAGACTAACCCATCCCCCCACCCTCCTCCCCTCTAGAACCCTCAGTTTGTTTCTCAGAGTCCATAGTCTCTCATGGTTCGTCTCCCCCTCCAATTTCCCCCCTTCATTTTTCACTTCCTACTATCTTCTTCTCTCTCTCTCTTTTTTTTTTTTAACATATAATGTATTATTTGTTTCAGAGGTACAGGTCTGTGATTCAACAGTCTTACACAATTCACAGTGCTCTTTAGAATGATTTTTATCAGGAATGATTACTGAAAATGAGTTCCTTCTGAACGTTTACTCTTTATTCCTCAACTGGTATTATCCACAGTTCAACTTTTGCTTCTCTGGGCCACTTGGGGGAGAAGAGGGAACAGAGGGAGCTATGAAGGTCCCCCGGTCATCACAGTAGGCCCTCAGCTCTCATAATGGTCCTCAGGGACCAATTTTACTGTTTCCCCAGTGACCGCTTCTAGGAGCTCTGTTCCATACCTCTCCCAGGGAAGATACTTGTTAGCAGGGCAGAGAGGAAGCAAGTACAGCAGAACACAAGGATGATGTAGGACAGCTTCTCATTCTTTCTTTCAGGTCTCTAGAGTTTGTTATACCTTTCTCTGGATCATTCTATGAAAAGGCATCTAGAGAGCTTAAATAGTGAAATGTGGAAGATCTCTTCACTCATCTTTTAAGCAGCAGCAATTGTCAAGAAATATTTCAGAGGTTCTATGTGATTTCTTTCTTTCTTTCTTCCTTCCTTCCTTCCTTTCTTTCTTTTTCTTTCTTTCTTTCTTTCTTTCTTTCTTTCTTTCTTTTTCTCTTTCTTTCTTTCTTTCTTTCTTTCTTTCTTTCTTTCTTTCTTTCT
>NC_058410.1:28505413-28596294 GCF_002201575.2 Neomonachus schauinslandi | reverse complement strand
TCTTTCTTTCTTTCTTTCTTTCTTTCTTTCTTTCTTTCTTTCTTTCTTTCTTTCTTTCTTTCTTCCTTTCTCTCTCTCTCTCTTCCTTCCTTTCTTTCTCTCTCTCTTCCTTCCTTTCTTTTTTAGAGAGAAAGAGAGAGAGAGAGTGGGGTGGGGGCAGAGGGAGAAGGAAACAGAGAATCTTAAGCAGGCTCCACACCCTGCACAAAGCCCTACACGGGGCTCAATCTCATAACTGTGAGATCACGACTTGACCAAAATCATGAGTCAGGAGCTTAACCAACTGAGCCACCCAGGTGCCCCTCTATGTGATTTCTTTACCTGGAGTTCCATCCTAGGGCTACTTTCTCTGATTTGTTTTTTTGCTTTGACAGTTAAATTCCTTGTGATGCCCAAAAAAGTCTGTGTTATCCAAATAATAATGACTTTGGGGGTGTCAGCCTTCACTTTCCATTGGTTTGAACTTCTTGCTGGTTCACCCAGACTATACCAGGTCCTGAAATCACATACTTTTTACCCATTCACTACCTCCAGGTTCCCATATATAAGCACTAGAGAATGGGCATTGTGACTACCTAGCATTGGATCTCTATGAGTATATCCAGATATGTGGAGAGAGAAACCCATCCCTTGAATTCTGTGTATTCTAAGAGAGCTTAAGTTCAGCTTGTTACTACTACCAATATTATGGTTAACATGAGAAGAAAAAGTGAGCTGAGACCAGCTGAAGCAGAAAAACAGCAAGAAGCAAGCAGTCTATATCATCAGGTCCAAAGAGATGGAGTCATCTTGCTTCTGGTGAATCTAGTGGTAGTAGCCAACCCATAGGAACAGATGAGCAGTCTGATGTATGGGAGATGGACTTCTGGAGGCTCATAGCATCAGTGATGGCTCTGGGATCATAGATCTGGGGATCCAACCTGCTCACGTGAACATGGGTGGACACATTACCCAGCACCAAAGAAATGGGCTTAAAAGAATTTGATGAGGGGCCAAGATCCTTTTGCCTTGTTGGGATTCAGATTAGGCTCCAGCTCCACCAAGAGAACCAAAGACCCAAGCAGAACACTTGTCAAACAGACTGGCTTCTCTTGGCATTAAGGATATCACTTCCCACTCACCCCCAGACCCTAATGGTTATTATCTCTCTTGGCTCACCAACAAAGAGATAGCAACAGAGTAGCTTCCAGACCCTAGTCAAGGCTGGAGATGAGTCTTCTAACCTGACAGATTTAGTTCTCATTGGACCAAGATGGGGACAGAGACCAATTTATTATCACTAAGAGTTGGTGAGGCCAGGAAGAGAAGCAGTGAATAGGATGAAGTATGAAAGGAAGGGGAAAAGGGAAATTGTGGGTAGTATAAAAAAAAACACTGGCCTACTCAGATGACCCTCTCCCAAGTGCTCCCAAATTGCATTGGGATTGCCTGAAACTAGCATAAAAGTGTACTCCAAAAGATTCAAAACAATACCTATTTTCATTAGTTCAGAAGGTCCGAGGAGCATTCACACATAATGAGTATATTATCACTTGTGCCTACCTGGGCAAAATCAGGCAAAACCTGTAGCTATATTTCCATCTCTACCTGCCTCCCCTTTCTAGACCCAGCTCAGACTCATGCCACCTACGTTTGTTAGGGCTCTTGGTCCTGAGTATCAAATATAATGCCAAGCTAGCTTAAGCAAAGTGGAAAAGGATTATTATAAGGATCTAGGGGTGCTTTGTGGAACTTAGGTTTAGTAAACCTCTTGCCCAGACCTGGGACAGAAAAAGAAGTAGGAACTAGAGAGCCCATGTCTGCTTCTCTGAACATTTGCTTCATTTCTCTCTCTCTTGCTCGCTCTCTCTCTCTCTCCCTCTCTCTCCAAACAGGCTTTCTCTGACTCTGAGGTGGTCCACCCACATATTAATCTTCTTCTCCCTCTCTCTCTTCTTCCTTCCCCTGACCCCCTTTCTCTTTCTCCCTCTCACTTACTTTTCTCTATTTCAAATTTCAAATACTGAGAATGAATCTGCCTGGCCCAATGTAAATCCAGCGTACATCTCTTGTCCAATCAAGATTCGCTAGGGGATGGGTCATGTAATACACCTTACCTCAGAGAGATCCAGTCTTAGAGACCTGTGCTTCTCAAACCTCAGTGTGCATGTGAATCACATGGCCATCTTGTTTAAATGTAAATTCCAATTAAGTTTGGGATGGGGCTTGAGATTCTGCATTTTTAACAGGCCCCCAGGTAACACTGCTACTGGCCTGTAAATCACATGTAGCAAAGTTATAGAAGATGGGCTAGGCAAATTCCCAACAGTGTGGCCATTGGTTTTCTGTGCAGAATGCAGCGCATACATTTTCATGCCCTTCTTCTGGCCATTGGATGTTCATTCCCCTTTGTCATGGTGTCAGGTTTATGCCGGTGTGCTTGTCCTTTCTGAGAAAACCCTTCTGTCCTTAAAATTTTTTTTTTCTCACGCTCTTCTAACAACTGACCTGATCAAAATTCCTAATCACTGTTCTTATCTAGTCTTTGTGGAGAAAAGTGATCTGATAAGCAAATCCATATCACTGATGGTAGTTTAATTTGAAAAATATTAGTTAAATCAAAAAATATTTATGAAATATTTGGGCTTTTTTCTTTAAGGAAATGTGCTATATTGTCAAAGGAGTGAATTATCTATTTGAGGAATTTCAATAAAACCTTAAGACGGGATAGACAAAATGCTACCCATTGTCTTGAAATATTAGAGTTAAAGATGCACAAACTTCAGCTGGAGTCTACAGAATCCATGGATTCTGCTTGCCACACTGGGCTATTGCTGGTTCACCAATACCTATGGTGGTCTGAACCAGCTTCAGAGCCCTTGGTGGTATCCCAGCTAGGTTATCCAGGTAATTTATGCAGAACCTATTTTTTACATTCAAAATTATATTTTGGTGTGCATAATATCAGCAGAGCATTTTCATAAGGAAAACTGCCTGCATTGTATAGGCACGTGGCCTGTGAAGAGTAGGGCAGGGCAATCTGCACACCTGAATCTGAGTCAATGCAAGGTCTAGGAAGTGTCCTAACTAATTACTGAATTTGTCTTAAAGCCTGTAAAACATTTTTCTTTTTAATCCAAGGTTCAATAAGTTGGTCATGACACTAAAGTTTTCTAAATAGGAACTGCTTTCTTTTTAAATGAAATGAAAATAGCATTTTAAATGAAAATAGTTCCAAAATATCCTATAGGCATTTCTCTCAGCTTGCCCAAGCAAGAGACTCTCTGCAGACTACGTAAGATTTCATTGATTCCCAAGGATAAAAATGAATTGATCTTCTAGATAAACACCTAGAATCCATTGCAAAATGCTGCAGGAGTTTGTTGCCTTTTGCACCCAGGGGCCTAAAAATCTTGGAAGATGGTGGTTGCTGCCAGCAAGCCTCAATGTTTACTCAGATTTCTTCTTTTCTCATACGTGTGTGCTTGCTTGCCAAGCCAGGAGCACTTACTCCCATCATTAGCAACCTCATGTAAAACTGTCTTCCTCGATATACTACAAATTCTAAAGGAATAAGAAATAAAGCAAATAAGGTTGATGTATTTTTCTTCAGAACCAGATGCTTCTGCAGTGTGTGTTTTTGGCAATTCTTTCGTCCACCTAATAGACCAGCTGGAATGGGGAAAAGAGGCATGCTTTGAGTAAAAATACAACAATGGCAGGAAGATTTTTCATCAGCCAGGATTGTTGATGAAACAGTCGGCTTGAGGTAAGAAGTGACGCATATTGGAGTCCCTGCCTAAAACATCAAGGTTACTCATCAGAGGACCTAAAGTCAATTGTAGTCTCCTAATTTTTTTTTTAAAGGCCACTGTCATGCAGATGCTAGCACACAATCAGGAATAATAGCTCCTGATTTCTAACTTAGAATCTCTCAGACCTTATTTTTATTACTCTTTCAAAATATTTTTCTCTAATTTGAGAGATATAGACATTTTCAGTTTAAGCAGTTTATTCCGCTAACCACAGAAATTGGTTGACAAATGTTTATATTAATTTTCTAATTGAAGGGGTAAATTGGATGACTGACCAGCGGTATCCCACATGGCATGTGGTGGCTTTTATACAGATCCAATCCAGGGCTATTCCAGGCTCACAAATTATATTGAATTTTCATATAGAAAATAAGATTTAGGGCACCTAGGTGGCTCAGTCGGTTAAGCATCTGCCTTCAGCTCAGGTCATGATCCCAGGGTCCTGGGATGGAGCCCCACATTGGGCTCTCTGTCCAGCAGGGAGCCTGCTTCTCCCTCTCCCTTTATCTACAGTTCTGGCTACTTGTGCTCTCTTTCTCTTTATCAAATAAATAAATAAAATCTTTAAAAAAAAGAAAATAAGATTTAGGCTGGGGCTTAATATGAGAAAAATAAGAAGAGTAAAGATGATTCTTTATTGTGGTAGTTACAGACCTGGGTTCTGGAATCAGACATGAACTTGAATTCTGACAACAAAAGTCCCTTATTTGTACCACGCTGGGTTCCTTACCTACAAATGGGGGAATAGCCCCTGTGGGGGTACACCCAGATCACGTGGGAGATATATACAGAGTCTGCACTCAAAAAGAGCTCAGAACCACTAAGGCTGGCACTACACTTCTCTGATCCGACCTTCCCAGTTCCATCCAGTCTTCATCAGTCCCAAGGAAAAGAGAACACAAACAAAAATGCAAAGGTTACATGGGAGAGAGGCTGGGAGGAGATTTGGAGAAATTTCTAGAACCACTGCCATCCCCATAGAAGTAATGGCATGAAATTAAGGCCTTACATAAGCTAACTGGGCACCACCATCCCTTTCGCCTGCCTTTTTGCTACAAGGCTAACCCTGTTTAAGCACCAGACTTTACACTTTGACTATTTGCATTCCTTTCTCCATGACTGCTCTAGAAAGGAAGGAGAGTGTCATGTTACTGTATTTTCCACAAAATCAGAGGAAAACCCCACTGGGAAAAGAACAAAACTCTCCAAATAGCTTTATTTCCCCTATCCAGCTACACTGCCCTGTAATGCCATCTACCTTGTAGCTGAGCTGAGCCAAACTATTGGGCCCCTAGGTTGTAGCTTTCTGTGGTTGGATGGGATGAGATGCCTAGAGGTCTTCAGACTATCCCAGAAATGTCACTTTTCCTGGGGGGGGGGGGGGGCCCAAGTTTTCCACCATTTTTTTCTAGATAGGTGGAGAAATGGAAAGAGATAGGGGAGGGGGCTGGGAAGGAACAGGAAGATTAGTCCAAAGATTATCTTTCTCATCCTAAAAGGGAATGATTTCCTTGGACATTGACTCCACTTTGGCAAAGTTGCTGCATCAAAATCAAAACTAAAGCTGCTGTGGACAGCTTTAGTTCCTCCAACCACATTTCTTGCATACACACAAAAGATAAGACAGATAAACATAATTTGGAGTACCTAAACATATTTCTGTTCCCTGGAAGGATTTGGACTGTAGGAAAAATGGAGCCAGTTATCTCTTAGCTAACTCAAGCCTGCCTTAATTCCAAGAATTTCATATTCAAAGCAACTGGAACCTTTCTTGATGCACTGGCAAGGTTGTGCCTTAGAGAAGCCCTTGGTAGTGCTGAGCAAGGTGGCAGCATACAGGGGCCACTGAGCCCTTGAGAACAGTTTTTCCATCTCTGGATCCCATACAGCATGGTGTTTGTGAGACTCGTTGCTCAGACACCCAGATGATACTCTCAACTCCCCTCCCATCCCACTGCTAATAAAACTCCTGGGATCCAATTATAATGTACCTACTGCTGTAGCAGAGATTTTAGCCCTGTGTTTTATAGAAGGTACCATGCTGCTCACCAGAGACCCTAGCATCAAAACTCTGTTGAGTGTCTGCTTGTATTCACTGCAGTTCTCACATTACTGAATCTATAAAGAACACAAATCTAACTTGCTTCAAGTATATGCAGATAAGGCTGGTTGATGACAGTGTGAGCTGCCTTGACTTGTTTACCAAAATATCTCTGAAATGAGAGTAATTTCAGTAACTGTGGAGATGACATTTTCCTTTGAGCCCTCTACTCCCAGTGCATTGTGTGAAAATGTCTAGAGAAACAAAAATGTTCTTCCTGAGCATTGCAAAATGGTGGGACTTCAGAACAACCTATTAATATTGTTTACTTAAGGGAAAACATTTAGAAGAGTGTAAGAGCCACCTGGTTAAGCAAGCTTTTTATAAACTGGATACAAAAGAAACTCAATCAAGCTTTGCTTACAGAACAGGAACAGGTTAGTGGTTGGTAAGTTAAAATACGGTTACGTTTTCAGTGTGGGCATCCTAACTTGATGGCTTATGGCAGGATGGCACAGGTACTCTGTTCACCTTTTGATGCTGACTATGTCCTGGACAGCTCCATCTGCCAGATCTGGAGAACACAAGAGCGAGAAAGGAGTACAGTCACAACCCTTTACCTGCTTGCTTTTGCTGATGAACCTGTATTAGTGTCGCTTTCTTCAAGAAACTCCTTTCAGAAAGGGATATTATGAAGGAAACAAATTCTTGATGTTGATGTTCCAGTAAATATGTTTTATATTATTTACCAAATTTGGAGAGTCTATTTTTTTTAATCCCAAATCTCCAGTCTACCTCAGGCCAAGAATCTGATGAGATTGGTCATGATGTTTTAAGGGAAGAGATTAAATGACCAGTCCCATCTTACGTATAATCTTGTTACATGTAGAGCACAAGAAACAAGAGGAAACAAGATTGTTGTTTGTCCAATACTAAACTCTTGAAATACTCTTGAAACTTCTCCTAGGAGAGAGCTATGATAATCCTGTAAGCTTTCTGCTCTAAATTATTGAAGGAGGGTATGTGTAGACCTAATATCTTGAAAGCTGTATTTTTATCCAGACTAAATTATCTTTACAAGTAACTAAAACTTTCCCCAAAATAACACAGTGATCCTTAACCTTGATGCAGATCTACAATGGATTACACATCTAGAGGAATAGACAATAATGAACAGAATTTATCCCATTTTAAATGGTGCATGCTCATAGTCTCAGCTCATGTGAACATTGGTCAGAATTGCAAGGAGTGCGTCAGCATAGATGTCAAGAATAAGGTGATGCCAATTCATAAGAACTGAGGTCATGATCCCTCTCGAGTCTGCATTGAATGTGTGCTTCCCTGGTCCTAGAGTCTGACCTGTGAAATGAATGGTATGGCTCTTAGATTTGATTAATAAGGGATTTCCTTGTACAACTAATATTAAACTCAAACATTATGTCCATGTGCATTCTCTCTGTGACTGTGGTGTGCAGAATGGAGGCTACCAGGCCTCAGCCTTCTTTCCTTGATCACCCCTCGGCAGTGGTAGTTGAGGTAACTTGCAGGAGAATAGCAATAATAAGTGATCCCACTTATTACTGGAGATACCCATCTGCTCTAAAGATAGAGTGTGTTTGTGCTCACACTCATGAGAACTGGTAACCTTGTTGCAAAAACTACTCCCACTTCTTTCTTCCAAAGAAGAAAGAACAAGGCAATTTTACTAAACAGGTACATTTCCCCAAAAAGCGTGGCTTATCTTTCTGATTTCATTCACTAATAAATACATAAAAAGGTGAACATTTGCTAAGCAGGAAACAAACAATAAAGACTGATAGGATAGGATAGGATAGGATATATACACACACACATATATATACATATATGTGCAAATATATGTGAGATGTATATAATACATAATGTATTATGAGACATAGGAGACACATGAGATATATGTATATATAAATATGTGTATTTATTATATAAATGATAAAAGGAAGGCAAATGCTATATATCAAAGCTACCTATATTTACAGTCATAGAACTTCTTGCTTCACTAAGATACTGATTTTTTCACATAAAGTTCCAATTTTAAGTCTTATAATCTTAAATGAAAAGTATACATCACTTAGCAAGTAGACTTTCAAGGTATTTGTGTATTTTTTTTTTTTTAGTAAATAAGTATACATATTTATTTTTTTTTGCCGAAGCGTGCATGGTATTTGTGTATTTTTAAAATCCAAATAATCTGTTGGATAGATCACGGTGACTTCATCCAGTATTCAAAATTATATCCCCCCCCCCATTTTTTTTAACTGCATGCATGCTGTCTTAGTCTGCTCAGGCTGCCATAACATAATGCTGCAGATTGAGTAGCTTAAACAACAGAAATTTATTTTCTCAGTTTTGGAGATTGAACATCTGAGATCATGGTGCCCACATGGTCAGGTTCTGCTGAGGGCCTGTTTGCAGAAGGCTCACCTTGGTTGCAGAAGGCCACCCTCCTGCTGTGGTCTCACTTTTTTGCTGTGGCTGAGAGGGAGAGAGAGCAAGCTCTGTGGTGTCTCTCTTTGTTAGGGCAACAATTTCTTTATGGGAGCCCTACCACCCCCATGACCTCATCTAACCCAGTTACCTCTCAAAGATCCCATCTCCAAATACCATCACACTGAGGTATGAATTGGGGAGGGACCCAAACAATCAGTCCATAACACACACATACTACATGTGTGAATTTACACAAATCTCAAGAGATACTATTCCCTGTAATATTATGTCCCCTCTAAGTACTATAGGTCATGTGGGATAATGGAAAGCAGAACTGTATCTAAAGGAAAGAAATTAACAGGTCAAAGTCCTAGAAACCTTATCATAAGAGGTACTGGAGTTGAAGGAACCAGAATTCCTTGAAATTAAGAAGAGAAAACTAAGGGAGGACATCGACCACAAACATTTTGTGACTTCTTTGTAGTTTCAGAGTGTGGAATAAGTGGAAGTTAGAAGGAGGTAGAATTTGGAAAAATATAAGGCAGAACAGCCTAAGAAAGACAGCTGTCCCAAAATATAAAGTAGTACCATCTTCAGGACTTAACTCATTCAAGCCAACAATCCTCTTTCGGGAATGTTCTAATGGAATGTCTGAATTCGGCAAAACTTGGGACCAGATCCCTTCACCATCCATTCTGACTCTTAGATGCTATGACTAATGATAATTAGTCTTTAAATGATTCATATGTGAATAGGAGAAAGAATATAGGGACCAAAGTAACACACAGTATTATCTTGTGTTAAATAAAGGGTGGAAAGGGGGATCCAAAAACCTGTTTAATATAGTCAGAGTTCTTTAATATAGTGCTTTAATACAGTCAGAGTTCTAGAATAAAACACTCTGTCTCTTTTTTTATGTCAGAAATATGTAATAGTCACTTCCTTTTTTCTAAAAGATTTTATTTATTTGAGAGAGAGAGTGAGCAGGCATGAGCAGGCAGTGGGGAGAAGCAGAGGGAGAAGCAGACTCCCCACTGACCAGAGAGCCCATCACAGGGCTCTATTCCAGGACCCTGGTTTCTTTCTTTCTTTTTTCTTCTTCCTGTTTGCTGTTCTGTTATTGCATGAGCAACAGATAAAGTTTAAGAAGATGTCAAATTCAAATTAGATTTGCATATTGGTTTTGCCTTTTCTAAAATGTTCAGTCAGCAAGGTTTTAGATTTAGGGGGAGATTTATTAACTGATCCCATTAAAAGAAAGTTAGCCCCGATGAAATCCTTGTGGGTCAGACACAAAAGTTGTATAAAATAAGTGTCAATAATGTGAATTATATAGGGAGTGCATTGGTGCAGACTATGGTCATGGTAGGAAAAAAAATTGAAACAAAAAAATGTAAACTTGGATGCCTTGAAATGAGAGAATGCAATTTCATTATATAAAGTTTCGTTATATAAAGGTAGAGAATTTAGTCAGAAAAAAAACCACTGACCTGGGAAATAGGGAACCTTAGATTTTCTTCAGGATATTTGGCGTCATTTGCACGGAAGGTAAGTCTAAAACAATGGTTCTCAAGTTCTCCTTCAGTATCACTTCAGAATTTGTTAGAAATGCAAATTCTCTGGGCCAAGGTAGGACCTGCCAAATCAGAAACTCCAGAACCATAATCCGTTTTAACATTGCTCCTTGTGATTCTGATTTACATTAAATTTTGAGAACCATGAGCTTTGGGTTCCCTTGGAAACCCATGATGAGGACTTTAGAGGCTCTCTGTTCCCCTCTACTCCAAACAGCTCTTAAGACAAGGCCTCCTATAACTTGGCAATGGCATCTGGCTGGCCAAGAGTTGAGGTTAGACATGAAGAAATTAAACGTTGCTCTTTCAATGTTCTCTGCTTCCATTACCTGCTCTTCTGCTCCCTATACTCCTATCCACCAGTGCAACCAAACTGTCCTCAAGGGGCTACTCACTTCCTGCTTGCTGACCCCTGAAATTCCTTCAGCAAGGAGAAAAGCCTTTGGATCCACAATTAAATTAATATTTGTATGTATTAATATACTGGTACTATATTAACAATATACTAGTAATATCATGTACTAGAATAATAGCTTAAAACAATTCCTGTTCTGTGAATGCTTTTTAGTCATGCATAACAAATCATCTTCCAAGTGTGATGACAGACAAGAGAATACCAGCTGAAGGCAGAAAGAGGGGTTCCAATGATGGGGGTGATCAGGAGTTATAAGAAAAAAGAGGCTGTGAACTTTTGAGTCTACAACCATGCCTTGAGGTACCTTCAACACACATACTCATTGAGAAGACTTTCATGAAAATAGATTTTTCTTCCTGTAGCTACAAAATCAAGCTGTTCTGTTTCATGTGATTCTTGAGGATTTTTACTTTGTATTTGGTTATTGTTAATCCACAAAAGAGCACCCTTGCCAAAGAATTTGTTAATCAAAGTGTCACTGTAGTCTATAGTTTATTCATCATCACAACGATGACAAATCAAAGCAAAAATTGAAGATGATTGTCTCTCGGTTCCTTCCCATGAATGTTAGCCTAGAAATTTTAACCAGAACAATCTCTTAGAACAATTCCATTTCATTAGTATTCTGTTCATTTTAGGTTTCAAATATGTATCATTTACTTGCACTTCAGATTATTTTTTTAGTTTATATTCTTTTAAAGTTCAGAGTAAGCCTGCATTGCACAGTACCTAACATATAGTCATGGGCAATAAACATTTAATAACATTTGTGATAATACTTCAGGTTTTCTATGTTCTAGTTTTTAAACAGATAAAATTCCCTTTTTACTTAATGATTCCCTGTAGCTAGATTTTGTGGATGGTTTATAATCTGGATAAATGATAACACGTGAAGGAAAATATGATGAAAATATTAGCTATATGTCTATTTGTGTTTCATCTACAGATATTAAATTATATTTTCTAGTTTTTGGTCCATGGAAAGAACACCCTTAAGACACTTTGAAATAACCATTACACAAGTGAGAATACTCTCTTCTATGAAATGTGAAACTTTTAAGTTTATAAGTGCTTTCAAGTACACAATCTCATGTGACACTCACAACAGCCCTGTAAAGTGGGCATGGGGTTACTACCTCTTATTTACTGGACTGGAAAAAAGGGCCTAGGAAGATTTGATGACTTGCCCAATGTCACACGGTGAGTTGTGAAACCAGTTATTCGTCCAGATGCTCCTATCACCCATACTCAGTTACCCTTCCCATCATCATCATAAGCTGAGCTCCCTCTCTCCTCCCCGAGTTTGGTCAGTCCCAGATGCATTGACCAGGTCATATTTTAGTAGGTGACATAAAAGGAAACTCTGATGGATTCACATCTTGTTGGAAGGAGGTGGAGGCTATCCTGTATCTGACTCTAAAAGTAGACATTAAAAATCTAGTCTTAGTTAACATCTCAGCATGCCACAGTAGAGTCGAAAATATCAACTATACCATCTTTCAGAGGAGTGTATCTTCTTGCTCTAAAGCTCAGTGGTTTTCAATCCTAGCTAATCCTTAGAATCACCTGGGAAGATTTTTTAAAGCTCAGATGCTCCTGCCTCATACCTCACCTCCCCATCTCCATGAATCTTGGATGGGGCTCAAGCACTGATAGTTTTGAAAGTTTCCCAGGGGACTCTGATGTGTAGCCAGACTTGAGATCCATTGATATAGTTGAAATGGAAGCAAGACTGTTACAAACTGGCACAGAAGCAGCCTTTTTCTTCCTCCTCAGTCTAGGTAAAAAGAGCATGTCTGTTGACATTCCCAACCATTTCTATGTGGAGGCCTTGTATAATTTTCAAACAAGCCAGAAAGTTGTGTCTACTAGGGAATTCCTGTGGGCTATTATTGAAGGGCTTATGGTTAACTGATGGGCTGAATTAATAGTGAGCATCAAGGCAGATTGAACCTCAAAATTTGGGCAGATTAACAAAGTGACCAATGTGGAGGTCCAGATTTCAAGTTTAACTTTGAGTTTCCTATCTCTCACAAGACAAGCACTGGTGGTAATAAAAAGAATGCTTTCTTTCCTTTGTGGGTAAAGAGTGCATGGACCAGCCCTTGTAAAAACTTGGATCTATCCAGATAGACATAGGAGGAGAGCTATAATTACCTTGAGTAAGCAAAGTAATAAACAGCAGTCAGAAAAACAACTTCTAGAAATCTCAGAGGGACCTAGGGTCTGTCCTTAAACTACCTCTTCCTTTAATAATCTCCTGCACAAGGAAACCAGTAGAAATTTCATCAATAACTAAAGATTCTTCTCCCCATACTGGATCCGATTTTCTGTGTAGTGGGGGAGGAGGGCAGCAGGGGTCCCACTGAGGAAACATGTAAGAATAAATAAACTTGTTAAAGTGGCTGAGTTAGTAAGAAATAATGCATTTCATATAAAAATGAGGAGATGAGTATATCATACAAAATTACATTACTAGAGGAAAAAATTGTATGGTGCTCTCCTTAATGGGGCTGAATATACAAATTGTATATAAAGTTTCTGTTTCACCAAAGATACATTTTACCCCATCCTACCTAGAGTAAAGGGATATATAATTATTAATTAATCTTTTGCAGGTGAGCATATGTATAAATGGATTCATAATCAGAAAACCATTAAGTCATTCAAAACCAACTGAAATGTCTCCTCCACAATTTATAGAAGTCAAGGGTACAAATGAACCCCAAATAAACCAAAAAAAAAGGTAATCGAGATATTTTAAATTCAAAAACTTGCCTTTATTATATTAGAATGGTTTTTAAAAATTTCATTTATCCATTAGTATTCAATAAGCACTTCTTGAAGATCTGTCGTGACAGGTTTGGTGTTGTTGAGAGGAAAAATAATACAATACTTCCTAATAATAACTACAAAACATATATTAAATGAGTAGAGAATGCTACTAAATGTAACAGAATTATTACATAAAACAGCATATATTAAAGTTCTTACCTAAATATATGTTGTTATCAGAAAAGATACACAGAATTGAAATGGTAAATACTGTCAGCAGTCAGAAGGATTAAAAACAAAGTTGATCAGAACCATAGGCTGTTTAACTCCTCATTCTAGCAAATCTTCATAAAACAGCACTTTCATCAGTAGAAACTATTGGCTTCCCATTCCCATCAAATCGGGTCTAACTTCTCCCCACAATCAAGGATTATTCAGAACTGGACCCATCCATCTTGACGTTTTGCCTCCCTTCCCAGCTCTGCATCCTGTTGTTGGTCAGACCAAGTCCCTTCAACTGTTTTGTAGTCCTTCTGCCCTGACTTTAATCACACTGGCCCTTCCTCAAGGTCCTCAGGCCACCCTACTCCCCTTCCCAAACCTTAACCCTTCCCCTCACTCCTCCCCTCCACAATGCACCCAGTTCCCACTTGTCCATCAAAATCAAGCCAAAAGCATGAAATTTTCACTGACAAATCCAGGAAAAGGAAGCCATTTATATCAATGGAAATGTGTCCGACTCCCTGTATCTTGAAAACATCAAAGATTCTAAAAGAGAATTTTTTTTAAGGTTCACTTCTGTAAGAGATACAAATAGTACTTTTGTCAAAACTAATCTCTAATTCCTGTTTGATCAGCCAATAAGGACACTTCTTGTGAGCTGGTTGAGAGGTGACAGTGGGAAAAGAAAGCCATTGTGTACAAATAGGAGCATAGAAAATTGTTCCCCACTGTTAGAAAAGACAGCCATGGTGAAGTTCTTGAAGGTGCCTAACATGCCTGTAATCGCTGCTACATACAAAACAAGGTGCCTTCTGTTCTGATAAGCTGATTGGTCTGAGAAAGATAATCTTACCAGCCCAGGGACACCAGTTCAAAGACCTGGCCATATCTATTACATGTAAAAGTGTTTTACTCTAAGACAATCTGAGTGAGTTAAAAAGAAATATTCTAATTAATACATTTGTCAGGGAATAATTGGGAATACATGAAAATAAAAATTAGTAAAAAGAGAATTAAAATAATCCTAGAAGTTTGTTC
Source organism: Neomonachus schauinslandi (assembly GCF_002201575.2). Taxonomy (NCBI): domain Eukaryota; kingdom Metazoa; phylum Chordata; class Mammalia; order Carnivora; family Phocidae; genus Neomonachus; species Neomonachus schauinslandi. The sequence goes on along the minus strand of NC_058410.1, from coordinate 28,581,966 downwards.
TCTTTAAGAGCCTATTGTATTGAAATTGTTTCTTAAATGTAATTGTTAACACTAATTTCCCAGTTCCCTTACACACAGAAAGATTTTCTTAATGTTCCTTCAAGTTCCTTAGCCCTCATTTAAAGCTCACCCTTAACTAAGAAAAACACCTCTACCCGATGGTCACATATGCTTAGATTCAGGAGCTTTTCCAAGAGGACACAAATTCCTTAGTATCAAACATACAAACGTAAATAAATATGTGAGAATAATAGCATAGAATTTTCTAATTTCAAAATCATGACTTTACAATTTGGCATGATTGTTGTCTTGCTTATAAGCAAGCATGTCTTTCAAACTGATTTTTCTAGATTTATTTATTCAAATAGATTAAGCAATGATACTTGCTCTTGTTTAGATCATAAATATTTTTGAGCAAAAAAGTCACATCACTCAGAAGCCCACTCTTCTACCAAATGATCCAGCAACCAGCTGTTTTACACTATATATTTAGATTTCCTTTTAATTATATATTATACAGACTCCCCCCAAAACTGAGAATAAAGTAATAACATAGTTTTCTACCCCTACAAAGGGCAGGAAAATGACAGAGACAAAAGTGCAGATTTTTATCAATATAGGACAAGCAGGAGCTTTTTGTAACTTGGTTCTCTGTCAGTTTAACCCATTTAAACAATCTAGCTTTGTTGCAGAGAGGAGTGTCCTCTCTTCCTTTTAACTCATTCTCTGGAATGTTAAGCAGCAGAAATATACCCATTTGACTCAAAATGTAGTCTTTTATCTTAGCCTGGTTGTTTTGATCCAATGCCGAAGAGAAAAAAATCCATCTGGTTACCCTAATTCTTTTCCAGTGTGCACAGCACTTGGGTGAGTCAATGTGGGAAGGACCCAAGGAAGAATACAGTAAATATGTTATTCAGTGTTTTCCCTCTCTGAGAAATAACAATCCCCCCTTAGAGCAGAAGGGTGCTGTGAGGATTAATGACAGTAAATTCCAATTACAGTTCCTTGGAAATATGGTACTGTGCCCAAATAGGAAGGATGATAAGAAACAGCCCATTCCCCACTCTTCGACTGGCACTTTAACAACCAGGTCCAATAGGAAGCTGGAAGTCATCATCCCCTTCAAGCTTGTGACTTTATTTCTGAGCTCATCTGTGGTGGTGGTGGTGGTGGTGGTGCTTGTTTACTGACCATGTGATAATTTCAAGAAGCAGAGGAAGTAGTTCTTATGTAGAACATATACACATTTGTTTCTTTTCTGTAATTCTCTTACTAAGAATCTCTTCTAAGAAAATAATCTAAAATGCAGAAAAAAAGCTTTTTATGGAGATGTTTCTACAGCATTATTTATAAAAATAAAAATTTAATAATAAGCTACATGCCTAAAAATCAGGGAGAGATGAATTTAATTGTCATTGAAGCATATGTTGAAACATCATACAGCCATTAAACACTGTGTTTGAAAAATGTTTTAATGACAGATTAAGATAATAAGAACTTTTTCTACATTAAGTGAAAAAAAAGAACACAAAATGATATAATGCCAGCTATTATATATGCATAATATATAAAATATGCAATATGCATCTGGATAAGACTATCCTGAATAGAAGGGTAACAGGAAATGTTAATAGTCAGTAGGCGGGGGACTATACATGATTCTTTCCTTCTTACTATTGCCTTTTATTCTCCTCTTACTACAAGGAGCATTTCTCACATTTTACAAAACACACACACACACACACACACACAACCACTGAAAACAGCGTCAGAAAACTTATTTTCCAAGCCATCCTACCATTGTAGACTGTGACATTAGGCAAATCGCTAATCCATGCTTCATTCATAGACGATAGCAATTTTATCTCATAAGACTATGCTAGAATTAACTGATAAAATATATATTAAATCACCTTTTAAGAAGAAAAGTCCCCTATAATTTAAGAAGAAGAGTCCCACATAACAATATTTCTTGGAGGTAGAGAAAGAAGATCTTCTACAGTTTCTCCAGGTCAGCCTATATAGCGAGGACAAAGTTTTGCCATCATTCCCTCTGCCACTGGTGGGAATTTGACCACCATGAAGGAAATGGCATAGCCTGTGGTAAAACCTAGTTCCTATAGACTAAGTAAAAAATATATAATGCGGGGCGCCTGGGTGGCTCAGCCAGTTAAGCGTCTGCCTTCGGCTCAGGTCATGATCCCCGGGTCCTGGGATCGAGCCCCACATCGGGCTCCCTGCTCTGCGGGAAGCCTGCTTCTCCCTCTCCCACTCCCCCTGCTCGTGTTCCCTCTCTCGCTGTGTCTCTCTCTGTCAAATAAATAAATAAAATCTTTAAAATATATATATATATAATGCAAGTTATTTATCATAATAAATGATATGTTTCAGTTTACTTACACAATATGATATGTATTTTTAATTATTTTTCAAACTTGCCTTAAAATTCATGTCCATAACTTTTAAAATTCCAAAAGGTGATACTAGGATATTATAATTCTCATTCTTTTTCTGTTGCTGATCCAAATAGTGGAAGGAAGGAAGGAAGGAAAGAAGGGAGGAAGGAGGAAAAAGTAGAAAGAACTCAGAAATACGGCTCCCAAATCTACTGCAAAGGAGGTTGAAAAATATAATTTTCCTATATGCTGAGGAAGAAGAAACAGAACAGTGAGCATATCACCTTTTCTCTGCCACAAACTTCTAGGTGAAGAAAGAAATAAAGACTCCTCAGACCCAGAGGATTCAGAAGACTTTGGCCAGTAAGTTGCCTGTGGTTCAGTACAGTTTGGGAAAGGTGTAAATATTGTATAACCTGAGGGATACTTCTAGAAACTTTCACAAACAATCAGATGATATAAAAAAAGAAATCACAGGGTTCAAAAACTATGGAATCTTGGATTGCTTTTTGAAGTCAACCTTTGAACAGTCTATACCAGAGTTTAGGAACTTCTGATCCACAGGGACATGGGTAGGCATTGAACCTAATCCCATTCCTAGACCCTCCCTTTTTCCAGTTCACATTCTAGCTTTTCTCTTATCTCCTAGAAGACACATTTCAGGCTTAGCAGATACTTTGACAAAGTTAATAAGATCTGAAGTCAGTTTCTAGTTTGTAAGCCAAATCGAAGAAAGCAAGAAGCAGCAAATGGAAAGTAAAATCAGAAACACAGTGATGAAAATTGGATTCCATAACCGGGATCACAGAAACATAAAAGGTCAGGGTCAAAAATTTAAGGGAAAACCATCGAAGTCCTGGTGCTAGGGCTAGAACAAGATCAGTCCAGAGAAACAAGTCCGAAAGTCCAGCCTCTGATGCCCTGGTGAAGGTGTATATGCAGCCCACTTCCCAGGAGAATGTTAACATTCCCAAGACTCTTTGCCTTGGAAATTCATGCTTTACTCACATCTCAGACCCAAGCACAAACTGGGATTTGTTTGTTTTACTTTCACAGATGGTTGAAGGAGAAAGAGATTCATCCTAATAGTGATTTTTCACTTCTAACAGCAAAAAAAGAAAAAAAAAGGGGGGGGTTTACTTTCCTTTTTCTTTTGTTACAACAGAAATATGTATAGAATCTACCCTGGATTCTCAGGCTGCTCTGTTACACAGATAGCCATACTCAATCGCTTCCAGTATGTAGTCGCCTCCCTTCTCAAGGGCATATTAAATAAGGAGTATCTTTCTTCTCAGAGTAAGACTGACTTTAGGTCACAAGTGCCCATTTATCACTATTTATTTGAAAATACTACAGGATCTGAATCATATAGCCAAAGTAACAGTAACTATAATTACCATTTCATAATTGAAATAGTTTTTAAGAGTTGCTGTGTTGGTCAACCTTGGAATCACTCTTTGGCATGATTGCTATATGCCTGTGTCCAAATGTGGATCTTGGTCTTTTGAATATTCTCCTTTTTTACCCAAATTTGTCTTGTCTTCGCTAACCAAAGGCTTGCTGTGGACCGATCAGGGTAGGGAAGCATTGGAGTGTGTGTCTTTCTAAGTGTCCGAATTAACATGGGACAAGCAGTATAGATGTGGCTAACTTGATGGAACTGCCTCAATTAGGTCTTCATCTCCGACATTATCCAGGCTGGTTGGGATGTGCAGACATCTGTTGTCAGGTTTCTGTTTTTGTTTTTGTTTTTAAAAAGGAAGTTGAAGAGTATAAATTTTATTGGATTGAGGAATTGAAGTTCTTAGGAAATTCTAATGATTTATAATACGGTTTGTGTGTCTGCCTTGGATGGGAATTTAGGGTCTTTGTTTTGTGTATGCTTTCTCATGAGGTAGAAAATCCAATTCCACACTAATAACACATTTGTGACAATTTAATAAAGGAAAAATAAACCAAAAGAAAAGAAGGTACTTGAGCAATCCCTTTGACTTCCCCAACTTACCAGCTCTGATTAGAAATATGCCACATCTCACCTCTCTCAACTCCTCTACTCCCACAGGGTGCCCACTTCCTTCCCAGCCCATTGTCCACAGTCACTTTCCCACCTTCTGATTGCCCAGGAGGAGCCACTATTAGCAAAACGAAGCCTTCAGGACTCACATTTTCCTGGGACTCTCTTTGTGTGCTCTTGATCTGTTGATGGCCCCTACACTGTGAATTGTATCTCCTCATCACCAGCAGTGTCCAGAGAATGGGAGAAGTCAAGATGCTTTCAGAGACTGACATGCAGACTTAGCCTAGAGTGATGGGACCAGACTGGTTTCAGTAACTCTTTATTTTGTCCCAATGTACTCATCTTATGAATTTCTATTCACAAATAGTTTCAGAGTTGTGATATGGAAAAGCTAGGGAATGAGCAATGTGTTTTTAATGTCTTTTACATTTTTTGTGGATGCTCATCGAACCATCTTTCAACAATACATGGTTTTCAGCAATTCGGTCATTTTAGCTGGGAAATGAGAAAGAGATGTGTGAAAGTCTATATATGGAAAGATGTAGTTAAATATACAAGAAAAAGAAGGATATAATTCCTTTGGTTAAAAAGAGTGAGTACTCTGACAATAAACTATAATATGAAAGTAAGTTTCTCCATTTTAATTAAGAGCCGGTTAACATCTGTATTCTAGCATTAACTTTTTCCCCACATTCTCTTCACTGTGGAGAGTAAAATTAGCCCCATTCTACAGTTAGGAAAATGGAGACACATAAAGCATTTTCAAGGGTCTCATCCAGTATAACATAAGAGCCAGACAAAAGCTAATGACTTACAGATGTAGGATATTTTCAAAGAAGAAGCAACAAATCATGTTATCTTTGATGTAACATGTGTAGAACTAACACAAATGTTTGCTGTTGAAACTTACAATAGTCAGAGGGGGAAAAAATCTTTTTCATCTTTTTTATTTTAAAATTCCTTTGTGTATGTAGTCACTTCTCTAAGACTAAGCCAAGCTATTTTTTTTTTTATGGAGAACTAACTAAATTATGCAGCAAGTTAAATTAAAATTTCCTTGTAATAAATCTTAAAAGTTTGCTCCTCTTTATACCAATTCTTTCATGGGAGAAAAACCTAGGCATGATGAAATTGGCCAGTACTAATGTCTTCCTCTTTCTCCCCAAATTCAGTAGACAGGAACAGTTGTTGAACTGAGAAAGTCATGGCAGCCCTTCTCTGGTGTGCCAGGCACAAAGGTTTCTCCCTCCAAGTGGCTTTCAGACCAGAGATGGTAGGTAAGACAAGAGTGCTCTTAGGAGTGAAGAGAGACAGCCACAGGAGCATATGGGAGGCCTTCAGACTTGGTCTGGAGACCAGGATATGATTTGTGAAGAAGGTGAGAGCCAACTAAAATATGTGTTGGAATTAGCCTGGTGAAGGATTGTGGGTAATGTTTCAGAAAGTTGGAGCAGGATGTGAGAAAACCCGGAAGGAAGAGAGCCTGCAGCATTTTAGAAGAACCCAAAGAAATCCAGTGTGACGGAAGTGATGGCGAGTGGGAATAATTTACCTATTAGAATGTCCCTTTCACACTTTTTGAATCTTTTAAATTCACAGACACTCAGCAGTGTGCTAGGTTGAACAGATAAGACTAGATCTAACTGTTTACATACCACAGAAACTTGGGTAAATAGAGAGACTTTGGATATGGACACAGAATTTGAGTATTTTCCTTTAATGATAGGTTTTCCTTGAGCTTTCTATGGTAAACTGGGTCCAAACCCGAGTACTATAATTTTTATAGTACTTTAAGTACCATATAGTACTTTTATAGTGCTTTAAGAGTTCAATGACATTTTTTTCTTAAAAGTTCATTTGCATTCTGAGAAATTTCCCTCTTGTCCAGTTAATTTTTATAAAGATATTTATTGAGATTATTTTCCTGATTTTGGAAGCACTACATATTCATTTTAGGAAACTTGGACTATATAATAGGAAAGCTATATATATATATATATATATATATATATATATATATATATATATTATATACAAGAAAATAAACTCACCCACAACACCCCCTCTGATAACCATTGTCAATATTAACTTCTATAGAATATTCATTATATTACTTTCTGAGCTTTTCTATAGTCATATTTCATAATACATTTTTTCACAATTTGAGCATATTCTTCTTTTTTTGTGTATGCATATACATATGATATATGAGTCCATTCATTTTAAAATTAATTTTAATTACATAATTTACAAATATATTCTTATCTTGCATGTTTTTATAGAACCATATATCCAGTGTGTAACTTTGAAATTAATTTGTAAGCTAGAAAGCTGCTGTATTTCAAAGAGCTTGGGACTCATGCAGACCTCTATTCATTAAAACATCACCATGAAATGACGTAAGTGGCAAGTATTATTATCACTATATTGCAGATGGGGCATCCAGAGCAGACAGTGGTTGCATAACCAAGACAGGGCTAGAAATAAACTGGGGTTATTTTGAAAGTAGTAGAGTATAAATTATAAGTGAAATTTTAAAATGATGATGTGTAGTTCTATTGAAAAGCTCATCTCTTTGAAACGATAATGCATAAAACATACAAGCCCTCTATTACTTTTCCATGAATTAAGAATCAAACCTGACCTTGGGAAATCCACATGGATATCAGTGGAAAGTTAAGCCAGTTGCTTAGGAAGAGTTATTGCCAGAACCTTGCCTGAAAGCTTACACAGTGTATTAGAGCTTCCAAAAGACTAAGTTGAATATGGATGTTGAAGTTAAAATACACAAAGATGTGTGCACATGCAGACACACACACACAGAATTTTAAGACCAAAAGTAGCCCCAGAGCCAATTTCATGATATTTTTATTAGTGATCTTTACTTGGGCACAATTTTGCTTGAAGTTGGTGGGATTCTTTTTCCGGAGTCGAGCCTGCAGAATCAAGTCTGTTGGGAGTCAGCAAACCACAACAGACGTCATCAGATCTCTGCTGCTTCAGGATATACATACTGATCACTGCAGGGGTCAGGGAAGGATTTTCTTTTCTTTTTTTTCTTTTTTCTTTTCTTTTCTTTCTTTTTTTTTTTTAGCTTGCGTAAGCTTGCACAATTATCAGCGGATATAACCCTTGCCTTTCTTTGAAGTGTGAGCTATCAAAAACTAAATAAACCAGATGGAGCTGTTTTCTGATTCAAGGTGACAGAGCAGACCAATGCCTGACTGACATTTCTTTTTAAAGATGGAAATAGAATTACAAATACACTACATCTAATTTGCACCTTCCTTTGAAAAGGTGGAGCCCCAAAAGAGATTTTTCTCAGGTGCCCTTCCTCCTGAGAATAAGTAATAAAATTGAAAATAAGAGAAAGGTAGAATGATTGATGACACAATACATGAAGTTAGCCAGAGGATGAGGGGGAATTGGCCACCCAGGAAAGAAAGTGACAAACACTGGGTGGGTGGCATTCAGATAATCCCTATTCTCCTTGTGACCAGATAAATATACATTCTTGATTCCCAGATTCCTTCCATTCTTGGTGCAATACTTGAAAAAAATTTTGACCAGGTTTTTGGCATTTTCATCTTTTCTGGGAATACTTCTAAATGACCTAGAGGAAATTTTCTAAACCAAAGAACAGTTTTGGCAGCAAAAACAAGCCTCAGTATGTATTATGATTGAGACAAAGTAATTTAGCCTTTTACTCATGCAAAGATCTATGAGAACATCTATGTTAGGAAGAATAAAGTGAATTTGATATTGTGGAAAAATGTTTTACATTTTATTATTTTAACTCTATAAAAGAAAATGATGATTGATGATTTGCTAATAAACAAGAAGAAAGTAACTAGATTATTAATGTCAGTGTTGTAATTTACTCTGATAGAATTAAGTTCCCAACTGTATTCTATTTGTTCTGTTTCTTTTGCTGCTTTCTCTATTATCCTGTAGAAAAATATAAAATAACCCCTCTGGGCTTTAGTTTTCTCATCTGTACAATGGGGATAATAGGTCCTATTCCAAAGGGTTGCTGAGATGATTAGATGATACAGTATAAGTAAAACGTCTAACCCTGTGGCTGTACATAGTAGATTCTTTCTGATACATTTCTTTCTACCTTCTTGTTATTTTCTATGGCATTTGAAAAAAGCGTGTGAGGACTTCAGTGGATTAATTGTATAAAGTCCAACTAGAAAGGGCACAGAGTCAAGTATGTCTAAAGGAGCTACCATTTATGAGTGCTAACTACGTACCTGGCACATAATCAATGCTCTATAAATATTAGTTATTATCATACCACACACCTCATTTTATCCTCACAATAACTCTTGAGAGTGTTTATTTTCAGTCTCATTTTCCAGTTGATGAAACTAAGGCTTGGGAGGTAAAGTAACTCACCCAATGTCACACAGCAGGATTATGACAGAGCCAGAATTTCAACTGAGATCTGCTCCAGAGCTCCTGGCCTCACCATGGCAGCCACGCCACAGCTCCTGAAATACTGGGCAGGAAGGCCTTGGGCAAATTTAATCATCTGGAACAGAACAGAGAAACCAAAAGTAAGCCAAAAGGACCTCTGGAAATAAAAGACAAAGTAGCTGAATTCTCATCTGTGCATTCTAAGAGAAAGTCTCAGTAGTTAACTCTAAGCCTACTTATTTACAAGCATAATGCACTTGGAAGACACTTAACCAGCTGGTTTCGCAGTCTCTCAAGGTTCAAAGCAGTAGAACTGAGGGTAAGGACAGGTTACTATAGCCAATTGCCTTGAAAACAATAAAAAATGACTTCTGAAAACCTGTCAAATGTTGACCCAAAACTTTTTAAAAACCATAGTAACCTGAGCCATTTAGCATGGGAGCAAATGACCTGAAAACACCCAAATAGTCCTTGAAGTCTAATTGATATTCATCATAAAGTTATTTCAGTTGTTAAATTGTTAAAGCAGAACAGAAATGTATTATACATTTCATATAAAAAACAAATTTCAGGGGCGCCTGGGTGGCTCAGTCGGTTAAGCGTCGGCCTTCAGCTCAGGTCATGATCTCAGGGTCCTGGGATGGAGCTCCAAGTCAGGCTCCGTGGGCTCAGTGGGGAGCCTGCTTCTCCCTCTCCCTCTCCCCCTCCCAACCCGCCCCTTGTGCTCTCGCTCTCTCTCAAATAAATAAATAAAATCTTTAAAAAAAAAATTTCATCCAAATATATTTTTTTCAGTTCAGGGGCTTAAATTGATAATACCAGTAAAGCTTAAATACACCTCCTCTGTTGATAGTATTAGCTAAAGGGCTATGACAAAATTAATTTTTTCATTACTAACCCTGAAAACTTAACAACATAAACTTTAACCTTTGGCTTTGTTGGACATTCTTCCATCATATATAAATTTTTGAGTTGTATGATCAAAGTTGTACCAATGGCAAGTCTTACATCAGGCAATATTCAAACATTGCTGACTATTATGATAAATGTGCTCTTGCATGGTTTAAGAAGGAGTTGGCAACTTCCAGTCTCACCACTAATATTTTAACATAAAGTATGGTCAGAAAGAAAATGAGTACACTTTCTGGAAATACAGAAACCCCTAAACCTTACCTTAGGCATTTTTGACTGAACCTGTTATATTTCACCATCTTTACAACATTACTTCCATAGCACTGGGCAGTTAAGGACTATGATGGCAGTGGATACAGTAGCCAGGGAAACTTTCAGTGGTATTAAACAGTGACTTGGGATTTTGAAAGACACAGTTATCTTTTGACTTTTATCTGTAACTCTTCGGGCATCTTGGGACAAATAATTTGATCACCAGAGGAATCCCAATCTCAGCATGCTGGTGGGACAGAATACATTCAGCCCCAGATTGCAGGTTATTGAATCCAACATAAGTCAGCGAGACACACTCCCACCCCCAAAATCCTTGGGAAGCCCATAAATGAGGACAAGAGAAAACAGTACCTGAAAGATGGACCGATTTTTCTTTCACCTGTTTCTTCATTTAGAGCATTACTTTAGCACATTCCCTATTTAGTCTCAGACTCCTATTATGTAGTCCTCTTTCACGGTAGTTCCATACAGATGGGACCAATAGGTGATCATTCTGGGATCATATTCTTCACCTGAAGACTTTAAGTCCTTCTCCTAAGTGGTCTTAGACGGGCATGGAGATATCATACAATGGACTTAGCACATGAGCAATATGGCCAACCTGACTAAATGCAATCAGCTCCTCAGCATCACAAATAATCTTGAACCCAACCCAGTCAAGAAAAAGAAGGCCATCACTTGGTATGTATCTGGATTATCATGCTATTTAGTCAAATGAAAACCTTTGAACACTCCAAGCAATGAAAAGAACATGGTGCCTTCAAAACAAAACAATACAAAATCTTAACTTCCTTTAAATAAGTCCAACAAAGTTCTGACGTTTTTAAAGATATTTATTTCCACATTTTAAATATATATATATTGAAAAACATTCTTATTATAAAAAAAATTTTGATGACCCTATTTCATTGATCATTCAAATATTGACTTAGCCTACCTATTAACTGATTTTTGTGACCAAGCATCTCTCACCTTCAGTGGTATATGCCTAGGCTTCCCCCCTTCCTCCCATAGGCCCAGAAACATCTGATGGCCACCCACCCATCTTAGTCTCCATTTTTACAAGAATGTAGTCTCTGCTTGTGTCCACTTCATGAAGTCTGTATGTATTACTAAGTGAATTCTTTCAAATACAATCCTGGAAGTAAATACTACAGAAATACAGAGCATTATTCTTAAAATTGACTTACTTCTGAGGTTAATAAATGATTCTCTGGGAATAAAGTGCTCAACTGAGTGAGATGAATAAAGTTAAAGACATTCCAGGACTAGTTAGCCACTGTTATTCTAGTATACAGAGTGCCTTGCAAGAATTTCATTGTTTCATACGATTAAGAAATTAATTCTCAGAAAACAAATTTTTTCATTATTATTAATTAATTAATTATTTTTTGTTTATGATCACACATAGCCACTGAATATTTTCTTGTTAGTGTATTTGTGTGCTTGTGTATTTACTCTCTGGCTCTTCTTCCTGGGATGTAAAGTCTGACTTGTTCAAAGCTTTGCTTCATGCCCAGATGAGGGCCACCTTTATGGAAGGTGCTTAATAAATATTGTTTAGCACTGTCTAATTTATTTTCCTGTTTTGGCTATTGATAAGTGCAAGAAGAATGAAGTCCTATGCCTCTGAGACCACCTGGAAAAGCTTTGTCACCTAGGGTCACACTCTCATAACAAATCTCCGAGTTCTTTCCCTATGGGCACCATCCCATGGCAAAAAAAAAAAAAAAAATTAGAAGACTTTGAAGTTGCTTTATTTTTTTCGGGCCATGGGGTTATCATTTAAAAATTTGCTACCTTAATGCCCTTAATGATGTTCCTAAGGCCTGAAGAGGTAAAGGAATTTCCCAGAGTGTTTTATCTACCAACCAGGAACATGCTTCTTACAATGTCCTAAGGGATTGACTTATAGGTGACACTTTCTTGCCAAGAAAGCCTTTGATAATTCAGTAACTACATCCTTCAACAGAAAGCGAGGGAAGAATGACATATGAAAAATTCTCCCCAAGGAGTAATTATGTTATAGTGAGTTTCAAGAGATTTAGGGAGAAACTAATTCAGCATTGGATGTTTATGGCTATCTATTCAGACAAACTAAAAAAAATAATTTTAACCCGTTTTATAGAATTAGATCTGAAGAATCTTCTAGATGATCTGAAACACATGTTAGAAGTTAGTACACAAGGGAAAAAATGGCATCAGACCAATATTAAAGTGAAGGGCCCAATGCCTATAACCTCCAGGGTCTTGGAGTATCCTTTAAGATCATTGCTAGTGAAAACCTGTACTTTTTTTCTTTTCCCTTCATTTTTTTTTTTGTCTTTGTCTTCTTTCCCCCCCCCCATCTCCTTGACTGCTTCACACTAAACACATACCTTCTATGTTTCCTTAATTTTACCTCTTCTATCTTTTCCCCCTTCATTTGTCATTTTCTGGTTCTCCTGATGGCACCAGGGCTAAAGGGCTTACTGGTGCCAGCTCCATAGAGAAGAGAGCAGATAATTTGAAGGAAATGATAACAGCTGGCTTTTATGGAGTACCTACTTTCTGCCTGGGCTTTTTCTATATACTTTCCATAAATATTTTTATTTAAACCTCTTAATTGGCACAAAAACTCAGTCTACTTTTTCCAACATCCTGGTTCTTTTGGAGAATAGAGGCTGTTTTGTTTCTGAAAACTCTAGTCACCAAAGGTTCTAAAGGAAAACCCCTAAGAAATGGCAACTGGAAGACAACAGATCTAGTGGCACATTTGACCAATGGGTTAGAGATAAGAGAGATGCAACAACTGGGGGAATCCCAGGTGAAATCTCCAGCACTTTTCTACAATCCATCTTCTTCTTTTTCTTTTTTCTTTTTTAGAGAAAGAAAGAGAGAGAGAGCACATAAGTGGGGAGTTGGGAGCAGAGGGAGAGAAAGAGAATCTTAAGCAGGCTCGAGGCCCAGCGCAGAGCCCGTAGCAGGGCTTGATCTCACGACCCTAAGATCATGACCTGAGCTGAAATCAAGAGTCAGACACTTAACTGATTGAGCCACCCAGGCACCTCTATAACCCATCTCTTTTATTTGCACGTTCGTGTTCTTGGAGGAAAACGTGACTTTACTAAACATGTTAATGGGGGAAAAGTTCTAACCCTGAAGTAATTTCAAGAAAACCAGTATATGGTTTAGGTCAAAAAGAGTACTTGATTTTGCAACACCAAGTATCCCTTCTGAGGTTTCCCAAAAATGCTGTGGCTATCCCACACAGAACTCTCTCCACGTTTTTGCCACAGAAACAATAGTACTATTTCAGCATTCATTATAATCGAGACCACTTTGGGAGGCGCTCTAAGGAATCTATCAAAGAAATAAATACCTGTACTCCTATGATCTACTATAAGAAAACATGAAATGCAAAATTGACATAGATGCAAATGCTAAATAAAACAAGGCATCAGTTATAATGTGCCTAATGTGGGTAGTGAGACATGGAATAATTAGATTTAATTGGATTTAGTCAGGCAAAGATTTGGAGTATTTACTGTTTTGTTTTGTTTTGTTTTTTCAAATAAGTGAATGAATTTGTTAATTATTACTGGGTGCAGGAAGAGGAGAATACTGAAAGTAGTTGAACATCCTGAAGGTCAGAATGATTTGCCCAGGGTTTGTACTTTCCTTTCCTTAAGAATATTTCTGAAGAGTCAAGCCCTTCTGTCCTTTGCAATGCCTTTATAGAAGAAGGTGCTGTGTAAAGATGATGTGAAATGTATAGGTTAACATTTCCCTAGTAGAAGGCCTGCGAATATAAATGACTAAATGACCACATTTACCATGTGGAAGTAAAGCCAAAGAAAGGAACTGAGGCAGAAAACAGAAGATCCCTGGTTCCCTGGAAACATGGCTGTCCTCAGCTTCATTCCTGATCTAGTACTCCAGGACAGAAATCAGCTGGGCCAGACTTGAATTTCCCACATGTACTGTCGTCCGTGCAAAAAGTGACCCAAGTTATTTCCTCAACACTCGGAAACACTTAAGGCTCCCTTCCCCACCCCCCTTTCCTGGCCAAGCTATCTAGCAAACACAGATGCAGCAGGCACAAGCTGTAAGCAGCCTTGCTAAATAGCTCCAAAGGGAAATATCTCTCCAATGTCTTGGGTAAACCTAGTGGACTCCATTCACCAATTCCACATCATCATTCTCTGGTTCTGCAGACCCAAGAATTTAGGTCTGGGACAGAATAGCTGCTGCAGTTATGTTTAAGCAACATAGAAACTATTCTGATGCTCTTTCATCACTACTCCCAGATGGTTCCCGTGCATGGCAATGGCAATCACAAGTGCTGGTGTGGGTAAATCAAGTCATTCTTCAGAAGGAATAGAATTATTTTAGGAGTGTAGGGTCTGATTTGAAGAAACCACCCCATTATTGGAGGGACATTCATCTAAATTTTTTAAAATGTCCATGCGTACCATGTTCTTTCTCTCTGGCCATACTGAGAAGGCAGGACTTTCTTCAGCACGTCCTGGGCACAGGTGTGGCAAAGATCTAAAGCCCAGCCTGATATTGATAGTCATGACCACATGGCAGTGAATCTGGCTTGAGGAACACAAGATGTATTCCTGGCATGAAGAACAGGCATTGAAGTACATGCTCGGGTGTCATAATTATTCTTTCTTTCCTTCTGACTTTCCTCACTTAATTGTTCATGATGATAGAGCCGGATATAGTTACAATCTATGAATCAAGCAGAGTTCCTACTGTTTTCTCCAATACCTTAACCACATAGTTATTATAGCGCAGTGTTAAGAGGGAGTGCTCTAGAATCAGCCTGCGGTGGTTCAAATCACCCTTCTAAAGCTTGATGGCCAATGAATCTGGAGCAAATCACATTCATGGAGGGTAGTACCTACCTCATCTGGGTTCTCATAAGGATAAAATAAGGCATTTCATTTAAATGCTCAGTACTGGGACGCCTGGGTGGCTCAGTTGGTTAAGCGTCTGCCGTCAGCTCAGGTCATGATCCCAAGGTCCTGGGATCAAGTCCCACATGGGGTTCCCTGCTTAACAGGGAGTCTGCTTCTCCCTCTGTCTGCCACCCACCCTGCTTGTACTCTCTCTTGCTCTCCCTCTCTCTGGTGAACAAACAAACAAACAAATAAATAAATGCTTAGTACTGTGACCAGGTACATAAGCACTCAGAGAAAATGCTTGTGCTCAGTTCTGTGGGAATCCAGGGCTTAAGGTGTCTGGATAACACTTCATTATTGGCAAAATTAGAAAATGATCTGCTATGGATTGAATGTTTGTGGTCTGCCAAAATTCATATGTTAAAACCCTAATTCCAGCATGATGGTATTAGAAGATGGGGCCTGTGGGAGATAAATACATCATGAGAGTAGAACCCTCATGAATGGGATTAGTGTCCTTATAAAAAAAGACTCAAGAAAGTGACATCTCTCTCTACTATACGAGGGTACAGTACACAGCAGCCCCAGGATGAGCACCCTCACCAGAACCTGACTGATTTTAGATTTCTAGATTCCAGAGCTGTGAGAAATAAATTTATGTTGTTTAAGCTACCCAGTCTGTGGTATTTTACTACAGCAGCTGAAGCTGACTAAGACATGCATCATCTAATTGAAATGGTTAATTTGTTTCTAAAGTCCCTTAAAACCCTAACACTTCATGATTTGTCTTTCTTTGCTCTCTTAGAATGAGAAATCTTCCTAAGCTACCAATTTGCTAGGAACACGGTATCAGCTCACCTGAGGAAAGTAGTGAGAATATTCTTGAAATTTTAAAATCATTACAGTTAAACTTTTGAAAATTCTATCAGCAAATAAAAAATAATCAGCAAAAATATAACTAACCACCCATGTTTTCCTGGCTAGATACAAACTCTATATAATATAGTTCACAATTTTTTTAAGTTTTAAAGAGATTTCTCGACCTTGCCTTCATTATCAAGATAGGGAAAAAATCTACTGAAAATAGTTGCTTGTCATCATTATTAATAACAAACACAAATTGACGCCTGTTGTGTCCACATTTATATTGTAGCACTACAATTCACTGTGCTTTAGAGTTATATTGTGTGTCTGTTTCTCCATTAAATTTGTAATTAATTTTAAGTATAGGGTCCAAGTTTGTATATATCAATCAGTTAGCTATGGAGCTCTCAATAAATTGAGAACCACTCGGTAAATGCAGGTTGAATGAATTGATGGTTAAACAAAGGGTATATCACGAGGGCTTTATGTTGCAAAGTATGAAATTATGGTCCCTTCTGTCTAAATTGGAAGACAAGACAGAGCATCAGAGGCAAATAGTAATACAAATGAAGTTATCTTACAGATCAATAAAATGGATGAGGCACCTGCTTTGTTTAAACAGAAAAGGCAATTTGAAGTGGAGCACAAAGATTTCATAAAGAAAATGGGACTTTTTCTGAATTTGATGAATGGGAAAATCTTTCCCAACAAAGTGAGTGACAATATGTTCATTTCCTAAGGCTCCTGTAAAAGATTATCACATGTTTAGTAGCTTAAAACAACACATGTTTATTATCTCATAGTTTTGGAGATGAGAAGTTTGAAATGGGTCTCACTGGGCCAAAATTAAGATGTCCACAGGTCTTCATTCCTTTCTGGAGGCTCTAAGAGGGAATCTGGTTTTTGCCTTTCCTATCTTTTAGAAGCTGTGCTCATTACTTGGCTGGAGGGCTCCTTTCTGTCTTCAAAGCCATCGATGGCCAGTGAGTCTCACATCTCACCACTCTGACACTGACCCTTCCGCTTCCCTCTTCCACATTTAAGGACCCTTGTGATTTCACTGGACCTGTGTGATAATCCAGGAGTATTTCCCTATTTTAATGTTGGCTCATTAGCAACTTTAATTGCATTAGCTACCTTCATTCCTTTTTGCCGTGTAACTAACATATCCACAGGTTCTAGAGATTAGGATGTAGACATCTTTGGGAGGCCAGTATTCTGCCTACCATACAAAATATGACAGCACATCTGTCTTGTCTGGACAACAATATCATTTTCATAGAAATTTTGGGTGGCAAATGTAAGCTCAGTGAGTTTAGAGAACTAGATGAGTGGGAACCTATTTTTGAAAGCATTAAATGCCCAACAGAGGGATTTGGACTATATTTATAAGTAATAATTCTCTTTGTGTCAGATTAATATTAATATTTTCATCACTTTTCATTTGTTTGTATTTGAAAATGACATGATCATAACATATGTCCAATTCACAATGCCACAACCATTAAAGATAAATAAAACTTCACAGTTTTTTTTAATGTTTAATGAGAGATTTGAAAAATACATTTTAATAGCTCAAATCAATTGATTCCTCAAAGTTTGAAAGCAGAAAAGAAAGTAATAACAGCATTATTAAAAAGACATTTATTAAAAGGTGATTCTGGAGTTGACCCCCAATGCTCTAATCAAGATACACAGATGTAAGAGTAGCAAGGTATGTGAACATATGCAAGTCAAAGGTAGGTAGGTGTATTTTACCTTAGACTTAAATAGGCAACAAAACATTAACATCTAAAGCAAAGATGGCTCAAAGAACAAAGAATGCAAGGAGTCTCATTATCAGTCTGCAGAATGGATTCAGGAAGGTGGTCATGGAGAAAGGAGAGTAAGAGGACTCAGAGGTTCAGATGAGAAAATAGGGTGGGGCCAGTTAGGAACCATATGATATAGGCAGAAGGATATGCAATCATTTTAGATAACTTATAGAATAGAAGAAGCAAAATCTAGTTAGCATTTGAACGTAGGCTGGAAAAGAAAGTTCCCAAAAGGAAACTCTTGAAGAATCTTTTCATGATGAAGACCTTATACCTACATCAATGTTTTAAATATTCTAGTGTGCTAGACTTTCTTTCCTTGATAATGGTATTACTGTTATTCTTCCAGCAACACTACATATCAAAAGGGGAGGGGGCTGTTGAGAATACCTGTACTGTCCTCTACAGAGAATGTGTTCTATATTGTCTATATGCAATCTACTAAGTGGCCTCATTTTACCTTGATTCTCTTTCCCTCACAGAGGAAAGGGGGTCCAAAATTATCTAAAACAATAACCATGATATATATCAGTTTTAATCTAAAATCTTCCAGCTTTCTCTTCCCTGTTTTTTAGTTACCCCCGGGGAACAACAGGAAATATAGGTGTTCGTAATCATAGCAAAGCACTTAGTCTTAGAAAGAACCAGGAAAGACAATGGGGAAAAAAATACCCCAAACTGTGTTTCCAATTACCAGCAGATGCTTTCATTTATTCTAAGCGTTCTTATTTAGTTAACTTACAAATTTTTTTAACTGTACAAATTTTTAATTACGTAAACGTGGTGGTGTTCTAACCTCATGCTCTTGATTACCCTGGTCTTCTGGTTGATTTCGCTTGCCTCTTGCTTCTGGCATCACTTTTCCACCAATACTATGCCTGGAGCTGCATAGATTCTGAGCGATCCCTGATCAAGAGTGCAGCCTGTTGCAGAGTTTATCTTATTTATCTCTTGTGTTTTGTGTTTCTCTGTGGCTGCGACATTGCGGTCTCTTTCCCTGAGTCAGCAGCGCTGTTGCCTGCTAGCTGTAATGCCTACTTTCTTCTTTCCCATCTTTGCTTAGTGGAATCATCTGGCCACCATTCACTCGTGCCTGGAATATCACAGTGGGAAAGACTGCCAGGCTTCATCCAAAGACCACTTTATGTTGACCTCTAACAAATCAAATGAAGGAGCAGATCTTGGTGAGAGTATCCCTGATGATGGAGATCAAAGACTCCGAGCCTTGCCTGTGTTCTGATTGGTCTGAACATAGCAATAGGAGCACAACAAAATACTGGCAAGAAGGAGGAATGGCAAAATTGGCCTAAGCAGATTTTGTTTCACATTTGGTGAGAAAAGATTTTCAAAAATAGACATTTGGTTTAAAGTTAAGACTCCATATATATTATTCATCACAGTGGCTTATATTGGACCTTCAACTGTATTATTACAGTAAATTCATAGGGGAAAAGAAATGAATGAATGAATGAAACAAAATTTAAAAGCCAAGTAGCTGTTCAATGTCATGAATGTCGCCAGACAGAGTCCTGCTCTTACACTGTGGTTCTGGTTGTTTATTTCCAATTCAGAGTGTTTGACCAGAGCCAGTACTGATTGTTTCCAGAGTCTCAATATGTGTATCTGTAAAGATTAGGACTCTAGCTGCATTATCTTTCGTAAACAACTAATATGGCAGAGGCAGAAAGTATCTGCTACATGGTAGCCCTCTAGCCTTGGAACTGAGAGTGTGGACCACCACCAGCAGCCTTGCATATCCAGGGAGTTTTATAGAAATGCAGAGTCTTAGGTCCCCACCCAGACCTGCCCAATCAGACTCTGCACTTAACAGGATCTCCAGGTGATCTGTATGCATGCTAGCATTTAAGAAACACTGCTCTGGAATAGCACCTGAGAGATACCTTCAGGCGTATATATTTTCATAGATTAATTCATAATCACCAGAAGGTAATAAGTGATAGAGAAAATAATAAAGAATACTTTGAAGAGGCACTAAAATCATACTCCCTACACATGTAGCAGTTGAAATTTCAAATCTCCTTCTTCCGAATTGACTTTGAACTCCATAAACATAAGGATAAATGAATGCCAAGGGAACAAAGAGGTCCTGTTAGAAGATTTTGTTTTTTATAATCTTCTCACTTTCCTTTTATGTTATGTTATTGATAATCTCTCTATCTTATTAGTGGTTGAGGTTTTATTATTATTATTATATTATTATTATTATTATATTAAAAGGGGGAAAACGTCACTCAATTATTCCTCAGCATTTCTTTGAGGAATGTCTAGATCATCTGCCCTTCAGCCTCCTTGAGATCTACTTAGCCTGGCCTAATTCTTTTTTTTTTTTTTAAAGATTTTCTATTTATTTATTTATTTGAGACAGAGAGAATGAGAGAGAGAGAGAGCACATGAGAGGGGGGAGGGTCAGAGGCAGAAGCAGGCTCCCCGCCGAGCAGGGACCCCGATGCGGGACTTGATCCAGGGACTCCAGGATCATGACCTGAGCCGAAGGCAGTCACTTAACCAACTGAGCCACCCAGGCGCCCAGCCTAGCCTAATTCTTGAGAGCTTCCAAAATTCATATTCCCACCAGCAAAAAAAAAAAAAAAAAAAAAGAAATGTATTTCAGACTTTGCTTAGGCTACTTTTTAAACATTATATTTGGTTTTACACACTCCACTTCTTTTAAAAACACATCAATTAAACAGAGATCAGCAAGGAGCAATCAAAATTATAAAAATGTGGGGCACTTGGGTGGCGCAGTCAGTTGAACATCGCACTCTTGGTTTCAGCCCAGGTCATGACCTCAGGGTCGTGGGATCGAGTCCAGCATCGGGCTCCACACTCAGCACGGAGTCTGCTTGAGTTTCTCTCTCCCTACCCCCTGCTTACTCTCCATCTTTCTCTCTCTCTCTCTCAAATAAATATATAAAATCTTTTAAAAAAAATTATAGGGGTGCCTGGGTGGCTGAGTTAGTTAAGCATCTTCTTTCAGCTCAGGTCATGATCTCGGGGTCCTGGGATCAAGTTCCTCTTTGGGATCCCTGCTGCCGGAGGGATTCTGCTTCTCCCCCTCCCTCAACTCCCTCCACCCCCCGCACTCATGGTCTCTCTCTCTCTCTCTCTCAAATAAATAAGCGAAATCTTTAAATAAAAATGCTTGAGGTATACAGACCCCCAAGCAAAAAATTTGAGGCCCACATAAGTTAGTCTAGGGAAATGAGGCCAGTGGAAGGCCTGAACACACATGTTCACAACCACAGCATATGACACAGAGCTGTACAGCTCGTGAATATCAAATATACCATAGTCATCGTGGGCTGAAATTGAAATTCCCAAGCAAGGGAACCTATACAGTATTGACCAGGGCAGTAAATAATAATGACGGTGCAGATCATGCAGGCTGAGACCCTAGGGATGACTCATGGCTCTTTTCCCACCTCCGAAAAACAGTTACAATGAATATTTATTCTATTGAGACCCTTTTTTAGCACCTATTTCGTCTTCCGTTTATCTGTCCTCATCCACACTTCAATCATTTTATAAGCCTCCTTTACCCCACCTTTGTACATTAAATCCCTCACCGCCTCTCCCATTGGGCCACTGTCCAGTACTCCAAGACCCCTGCCTTTGATTTCCTCTGCTCCTACATCTTCTTGGGGAACACAGATTTCCAAAGTAGGACCTACTTCAAGGGTTGGGTGGTTGACTTTTCAGCTTTCTGATAGATCCCAGGAAAACATAGTCAAAATTTGAGTGTAGGTAAATGGTCAATTATAATTTCTTACAGCTCAAAAATAATCATTTAAAAATTTTATAGTGCATTATGGTTTTA
Organism: Neomonachus schauinslandi; assembly: GCF_002201575.2. Classification (NCBI taxonomy): domain Eukaryota; kingdom Metazoa; phylum Chordata; class Mammalia; order Carnivora; family Phocidae; genus Neomonachus; species Neomonachus schauinslandi. The sequence continues at coordinate 28,560,535 of NC_058410.1, read as the reverse complement.
AATTAACTCACAGGTTAATCTTATTTTATTTTTACAAGATCCCAGTGTGATGGGTAAGGTAGTTATTGACATCATACCCATTTATGGAGAAGTCACTAAGTTTGAGGCAAATCTCTGGTGTGAGTTGAGATGGAAACATACTTTTTGTAACCCTAAGTCTTAGAGGGCTGCTTTGGAGATTTCATTGCTGTAGCTATTTATTCAGAAGTTGACACACCACAGTATGAAATTATGAAAAGTGTACTCCACTTACAATCTTCCCCAATTGGAAATAAGTTCTGAAGTCCTGGAAAGGTTTCAGCCAGAGGACGCCATTGTCACACAGCAAAGCATCAGGTGTTCAGTGATGGAAACAATAGCAGGGGGTAGGGGGAGGTCTTGTTTGTTTTGAGGGGTTTTTGTTGTTGTTGTTGTTGTCGTCGTCTTACCACGAAACGATATCTTTTTTTATGTATGGGTTTTCGACAGCAGGGAGGAGAGCAAAGTGGAGAAAGTCAAGTCTCTCTGCCATTTTGTTCTCAATCCCTGTGTTATCGGACTCTTTGTTATGGGTTAACTGTCAGAGGCAGTAAACTTAGCATTAATTAAGATGTCTGAGAGCCAAGATAGAGATCTCATGCCAGCTAAAACCCTGGTGTCTCTCTTTAAATGTGTAAAGCAAAGAAATAGAAGAAGGGGTAACTCACAGTGAAAACCAGAACCTAGGTTGGGGAGGCCAGGCAGGTCCCTGGTGCTTGAAAAGAGTTACACAAAAGGTTCTCCCTTCTGCTCTTGCTCTCATTATTAATACATATCTGCAAAGGGAACAAGAAAAGACTTGGTTGTAGTTTAAACACTTGTTGTAAAATCATACTATGAATCTCTTTTTCCTACCTCATCTTTCCTCATCTTGCCCCATCGACTCTCCTCCCTTTCCATGTGACAGTGGAGATGTGTGCAGCCTTATGTGGTTGGTCTGCAGACCAAGTCTCTTTCCCTATTCGTTGGCATCATCCCTGGAGATTAGTTAAGGCCAAAGTTATTACATTTCTATTTCTTTTGAAGGACACTGTAAATTGTTTGAGCTTCTTCTATTTAGACTACATTAAACAAAGTTGAAAGACCTGTTTTTCCTTCCTCGCTCATTTTGAATTTCATTTGAATTGCATTTGTGAAACCAGGGTGGTCGTGTGTGAGTGTGTGTGTGTGTGTGTGAGTGTTTACACATCTGTGTTTGAACTGATGGAGAGGAAAGGCCAGGACAAAATTAATAAACTCCCTCAATAGTTTGAAATTTTTCTTTAAAGATAGAGGCAGAATAGGGTTTAATAAGTGTATAAAGTATTGCCAAAATATCTAAGTGGGAAGATTTCCATTAAAGTGAAGTCTTGTGAGAATCTGTTAATAAATTCAAAATTTAAAAAAATCAAAATAAGTATACATTTCCAAGTTTCCATTAAAAAATACATTTCTTGGGGCACCTGGATGGCTCACTTGGTTAAGCGTCTGGCTCTTGGTTTCCACTCAGATCACGGCAGGGAGTTGGTTTGAAGAGTCTCTCCCTCTGCCCCTCCCCCAACCTGTATGCACATGTTCTCTCTCTCTCTCTCCACTAAATAAATCTTTAAAAAATATATTTCTTGGGGGCCTGCGTGGCTCAGTTGGTTAAGCGACTGCCTTCGGCTCAGGTCATGACCCTGGAGTCCCGGGATCAAGTCCCACATCGGGCTCCCTGCTCAGCGGGGGGCTGCTTCTCCCTCTGACCCTCTCCCCTCTCGTGCTCTCTGTCTCTCATTCTCTCTCTCAAATAAATAAATAAAATCTTTAAAATATATATATATTTCTTAAAATGCTTAGAAATATTTGATATTGTTAATATTTCTTTTTAAAATCACATATAATAAAGACTTATCTGCTTAATGACTAGAACACCCACAAGTCTATAAGAGTTTTACATAGCCCCCAGAACACTAGAAATTCTTCAAAATAATCCAGGTTCTAAATCATTATGTCTTTGAATCTTTGTTCTTGGCCATAAATTTTAGTATTGTGGTTACAAATTCTTTCCTTTATAGCTGCAAACACATAGCAAAGTATTTTTGGTAGAATTCGGTATCCATTGGAACAAGCTGTCTTTGACTTGGTTACTTCTCATTACATTTCTTTTACACAGGAAAAAAACTACCTTATTTTCCTTTTAATGGAAAGTTAGGTTGGCTCACCATGCCTGAAATTAAAAATGAGGTTATTTTGAAAGTTTAAAATGTCCTATCTATAACACATTAATTACAGATATTAAGCTTTGTAAGAATCCTGGCAAGTCACATAGATGAGATCTCTTTGCTCCATGGCTCCACTGGGTACAGAACCTTCTCACCAGTCCCTTTTCCCCATCCCCAGTGATCCAAACTTCTGGCAATAGGTACTATCTCAAGGTGAATGATACTCACTGAAGAAGGTTAAAATCATAGGTTTATAGGCATGCTCTTCCAAAGTAACTATCTGAAGGACAAAAAAGATCACAGCCTATACTAGCTATGAAGTGTAACAAAACCACCTGTTAGAGAATGTGTGTGGCATAATAATTTTAGTCCAAGTGCTAGCATCTTGTCAGTTTATCCCAATCTCTTGAGCCTGCAGTTGAGCCAAAAATCTCCTGAGCCAAGCTTTCCCGCAAGATTTCCTGTACTTCCTGTTTCTATGTGAGACAGAAATACCATGAGAATGACCTTTCTTGTGGTATTTTTGCACTTTTACCCTGGGATGAAGATAATCCCATATTGGGGAGAAGTTTTTTAAGAATTCTGCAAACTTTTCAATTTTTAAACCTTCAAACAAAGTAGATTCCTTCTTGGGAATGAAAATTTGAGATGGTGTTTGCTTGGCCCTAACTCATCTCCACCAGGAAGTATTCATGTTCAATGATCCAACATTTTGTAACTTCTCTCAGATATTTTTACAAGGAAATATGCAAAACAATACAGTGAATACAGTGGAAATTTATATGCTTGGATTTTTTAAAATGTCCTTCTTAAAGAAATGTTCCATGTAGAGTTGTATTCTTAATACATTAGTGTGTGTGACATATTATATCATATATTTGTTTTCTTTGTTCTTAACCCCTTTGTTCCAAGGGTCAGGATATCCTGATGCTAAGTACTATTGCAAAATAACTGAACAAAAATAAAAATAGTTGAACACTTAGGAAACTCTTTTAGTTGTTATGTCAAGGAAGTTTGTGACTGAGGAGTGAGTTTAAGACATTATTCAGGAAATATGTTAATAGTGTGCAACAGCCTATGTATGCTTATTAAATAAAATCATTTCAAATCTAGTGAGCCTTAATGCCCCAGTCTGATAGAAGTGTCAGATAAGAAGGGCTGTCACATGGATGTGTGGAAGTGTCACACGGATGTGTGGAAGTGTCACACGGATGCTTAAATCCCTTCATCCCTTAACAACGAGGGAAGTTAAAAAAAGGGGGGGGGCACATCTTTCTCATAAGTGGATCACTGAATATTCCCTAAATGGACTGAGTGATATCTGGTAGTTACAAGAAGAGCTGTCCGATCAATATTTCAATAATGAAATTCACAAACAGTAGTGTCTTCAATGTCTTTTATTGTGGCTTTATACCCTCAACGGATGCTGACGCTTCTTCACCTATTAGGAAAGAGAGTAGGCTTACCAGTGTATTTTTCCATTCAGAAAAAGAGAAAAGCCATTTAGCTCAGGGTGGAAAACTAAACTTATTAACCATAGGCTTAGAGGAATAATGATAACAACAAAATAACAGTAGCCTTCACTGGTTTCAACTTGTGAAAAAAAAAACGAGGTGAGGGCGATGAAAATAAAACACACCCTACAATGGCCTTTTTCCTTTCCCCAAAGTCTCCTCTCCCCTAAAGAAACATCAAATGATTGTGTGATAAACCTGCCCTGCAAGGAATGTAGAGCAGGAACAACAGATTGTACCTCAGCAAAACAAAATGCCAAGCAAAATAAAGCACTTTGCAATGCAGAGATGTGAAGAGGAGAAAAAGTTGGGCTTGTTGCAATGGCCTCCAAGAAAACAGGAGCTATCCACATGAATGTTCGAGTTCAAATTGTTCCTACAAACTCAATTTGCTGACAAAAGTGCCAAACACAATACCACCCCACTTTCATTTATGTCTGGGGCTTTTCACACAAGCTACAGGGGGCACCCCCTTTTGTTGAATGGGTTCTGACTTCCAGGGTTGGTGTCTCCACCTCAGAGCCGTGGGACCAAACAGCGTGGCGCATGATTGTCCTCAACTGAACCATGCACAGCAGTTAGTGGCCCAGATACGAAGTCCAGAGCGCTCCGGGGTCCGAAAAGTGGATCGGCAACACTCTCTCCTTTCCTTTCAGTGCTTGTATGCACCGCCCACCGCCCCCCACCCCCCATGAATAGCCTTTAAAATTATCATTGTTTTCCTTTGAAATGGGTTTCTAACAATCCCAAATTACCGGTCCGGACTATATGACCCCACTGCAAGTTCGCAGGAGGATCTGGTGCTTCCCTAATTCACTTCTTCGGAGTTAGCTTTGGAATGTGATTCGATGTTATTTCCCTTCCAGCTGAAGGGCAGCTGAGGTTACAAAGGGATTTGACTAATAGGCCAAAACCCAGTTAGGTTTGCTGAGAACCAAATGACAGCAGAGGGGGAGGGGGGTGGAGGAGGGGAGTGTATGAACCGTGGTGCTGAGGCTCCAACCCGGAGCCTTCTGCACAACCCCATCCCAGGGCAGACCTAGTGGACAGGCAAGGTGGCCCCCGGCCAGACCTTCCAGAGAGCAGCCCCTGCAAATCGGTTCTGCCGGCGCTCAGCTTCGCGTTTTCCGAGAGCTCCTTGGGACTCGCGCCGCCCGAAGCCGGTGGGGGGGAAGCTTCTAGGCTTCCTGCACCACAGGGGTGACTCCTCACCTGACACCTTCAGATAAGCGGCCCCTGGGGGACCCCCGTGAGAGGCTGGCAAAGGGGAGCCCCGCTTCTTTGCCCGGAGGCCTTAGCGGCTGAACAAGCCACTTGACAAACTTTGACGAGCACCGAAGGAGAATTGCGGACACAGGCATCCGAGGAGGAGAGGCAAACTCTAAGGCCTCAATGGCAGTCCCCCCTGCCGCCGTCCCAGCTGCAGCCTGGGATTAATTAAGCGCCGCGCAGCCGGTGCCCGAGAGAGCAGGGGGAGAGAGCGCTCCATCTCCAAGGCGGGCGCCCGGGAGCACTTCGCACCGGCGGGAAGCCTGGCCCAGCGAGTCGCCGCGCCGGCCGCGTTTGCGAGGGACCGAGCGGCAGGGAGGCTGTGCCAGGCTGGAGGAGGCTTGCCTTTCCGGAGCCGGAGGAGGTTTCCCGGGGCTTCGCCTTGCCCTGCCTGGGAAGACTGTCCCCTCCGGTAGCAGCGGCGGCCGCGGCGGCCCCGGCAGCAGCAGCGCCAGCTCCTCGGTGGGGGCCCGGGGCAGAATGCCCGTCCTAGAGCGCTACTTCCACTCGGCAGAGCTAGGCAGGAGGTGGACGGCCCCAGAAGGTGTGCTGCCCTCCTCCGCGGGCGGCCGGCCGGGGTGCCAGCAGGGGCCGCTGCCCTGGGACTTGCCCGAGATGATCAGGATGGTAAAGCTGGTGTGGAAATCCAAAAGTGAGCTGCAGGCGACCAAACAGAGAGGCGTTCTGGAGAACGAAGATGCTCTCCACAGCTTTGCAGGTAAATGGACAGTGAGGTGCGAGAAAGGTACCGAGGGGGCCAAGGCTGCTGATGCCTGTCGGTCCCTTCCTTGCAGAGCCCAAGCCAGAAAGCCGGGAGGAGGAAGGACGACAGACTGCAGCGCGGGGTTCGAGGGCTGTGATTAAGGAATGTTTGCTTTATTGTAGAAATGCATCTTAAAATTAAGAAGGATGTGGTAGGAGGAGCATTAGTAGACCGGGAATCAGGTAACCTGGGCTCTGGGCTCAGCTCACACTTGAATGCCGTGCGGCTTAAACAAGTGAAATTTCCTGAACTTCAGTCCCCCCAAAAAGAAGGTGGAGGTGGAATTGGATGCTCTTTACTGGCCATCCTCTCTCTGCAATTCCTTATTGACAAGTCAGAGTTCTCTGCAAGACAATATTCTCCTGGGCTCTCTTTGTCATGCCTTTTATAAAGTAAAATACATTTTCCAATTTTTAACTATGGAGCTATGGTGTGCGTAGCGTTCCCAGGCCCGAGATGGCCTGGAAGCTTTATATATCCTGGGAGAGCTGGCCAACTTCCTTGCCTCGGTTTCCCTTTTGGACATGACAGTCAATAATACGGATCCTCCCCCCCCCCCCCAGTGATAGCAGGAAAAATCAGCTCCCTCACAAATGTGGAAATGATGACTCATAGGGACTTGGTCATGTTCTAAGAATGTACTGTGTTTAGGACAGTTGTGGAGAACCTGGCTGTGTCTCTGACAGCCAGCACCATGACCACAGAGACACCTAGGGTCCCTGGGGAGGATCCCAAGAGGCTCTGATAAAACCCAAAACTAAGAAAGTGTACCTGGCTACAGGGTACTCTCTTCCTTTAGGAATGTGTTGGTAGATATTTCGGAAAGTGGTGGTTCACTGTAGAAGAACAAATGTGAGCGCGTGTTTATGCATTTGAAGTCTTGGCTAGCCCTATGCAGTGGAATCCTGACATACCATTGGTGGTGAGAGGTGGGAGCCTAGATGGGAAAGATGGACCAAAAATTACCTCTCTCTTCCTCATGGGAAGGGACGAGGAAATCAAAACGTGGCTCATTTTATTTTTAATAATTTATGCAGAAACTTTTTTAAGTTGCCTAATAATCTAAAAAAGAATATCATTACAAAATAATGTTCTGAACAACAACAAAAAAGATTTGAAAGGAAGGAAAAAAATACTGCTGGTGTCTAGTAAACAATGAGTACTTACAAATGAGAAGAAAACCAATGAGACTGAGGTTTATGTGGCAAGTGGGAGATGGATGCCCAGGGAAATGGGTCTTGGTCAGAAGAAATGAGGTAATGCCAAAGCCATCCTGTATTTCATGTGAGTAGCACTAGAAAAGTGGAAAAACCCACCTGGACAGAAAACTTAACTATGACACTTCAACTGCTACCACTCTATTGTTTCAGTAAAGTAAATGATTAAAATGCATATCTCAAATTATGCCTTTGAAAAAATTGCCTAATCCAACAGACGTTAGCATGTGTTGAGGGTAGGTTTATGTTATTATTTATATTATATGTCAGTGGGGGTCTCATTCTTGAAAAAGCAATACCACAGACAGAAAATAGAACTCCTGCAACTTTTTATCACTTAAAAGGGATGTTTTTCAGAACGTTACAAAGTTTGACTAGTGGCGTCTTCATTGATCCCGGACCACTGCCTCACTGTCTGTGGAATCTCTCAGCAGTCACTTTGGTGCCCAGACAGGCTGCTCCCTGGTCTGCTGTCCCCTTTGTTGTGCCTGCAGGAAGGCAGGCTCGACTGCAACACCCCCTCCAAGGTGGTCTACCTCCTCTTCTTCCTGCCCTGCCTTCGCATTCTCAAGGAGATGAGGGGCTCACCCTTTCTGGCATGGGCATGAGACCTTATCATCCACATATGCGGCCCCAAAGACAAGTTGCTTCACTTTCCAAATTGTCTCTTACTTCCTCTCCTCTTGTCCCTGATGATGCAGCTCCTCCTCGCGTCAGGAGGTCTGTGTCATTCTACCCAGAACAGCACGATGGCGAGGGCCTCGGGGACACTTAGAGAATAGTTCCAAGAATCTGGCATGCTTTCATTTTTAGAAAGAGATGGTTTAAGCTGTGTTCGGTTAATGTACAGGGTTTTATGGTAGAGAGCTTGTCAAAAAAACACCAAGACACATGGTAATCTCTCTCTCTCTCTCTCTTCCCCCCTCCCACTCTCCCTCTCTCTTAAATCTGACCCTTGCCCCAGAACCCTCAAACAATTCATACTTTGACAATGCTAAACAACTTCCTGCTCCTCAAAATGCATCAAGTGGTGCCCTGTCTCTGAGCCTTGCCTGATGCTTGGAATGTCTTTCTTTGACTTAGCCAACTAAAAACTTTTTTACTCAAACTACAAAGTCCAGCTCAAGCATCCCTTTCTTCGTAATGACTTTCCTGATCTCCACACCCACATTCCCGAATCATCCCCCAAAGTCATTTATTTCTTCCTCTCTGCTACCTTGACCTGTACAGATGTTAGATTTATAGCACACAATATGTTTGCCATGCTATAACTACACACAGGAAAACTAAAGATTATAGCATTCTATGTATATCTTGACTGCTTGTGATAACAGATAAATAGGTTTACCTTTTTTAAAACCATGAAATTGGAGAAATTCTAGATAGAACCAACCATCCTGAGGACCTTAGAGATGGGTGTCACTGTTTCTTAATGAGTGGAATGTAACCTTAAATTTCCTTAGTGAGGGGCATGATTATTTTCACTCCTACTTCTTAGACAAGATTGGAACTTTGTTTCTCACTGGTGAAATGGAAAAGTGTTCTGAGATTTTTGCTTAGGTAATAAAGGGAGAGAACAAAATAATTTATGGGAGAATAAATGCATAAACATGTATTCATGAGAGGTTTTAAGATGACATTCACTGAATTGTGAATAATGGAAGACAGAGGGGAACAGGGTCCCCTAAAAGGATCAAGGACATACTAGGGAAGAGGTCACATGTGTGAACATCTTCCTGCCATCTTCAGATGGGCACTGCTGGCTGGAAACTAACAGTGGCTGTCATGGCAATAGGCTGGAGGAGGGAATGGGGGACGATAGGAGGAAGTAGGGCTCACCATCTGCACATGTCGGGATGTGTGCCTCTGGGCATTGGTGAAGGCCCTGTTTGCCCTGGAGAGAGCTCTGGAAGTTATCCGCATGCCCAAAGTTGGAGCATCAACTTGGTTCATTGAATTGTACCTAATTATTTAATTTTCTTAATACTCACATAATTTTCCCTTTATGAAACAAAGGATGGCTTATCTAGTTAATCCAAAGAGGTGAATAATGGACTAGAGACTACACAATTTGTCCAGCGTCACACACTGATACTGTGTTAGAACCAGATCAGGATCTCCATCACCCAACTGTAGTCCACAAAACCGACATAGTCAGACCACGTGCTGGGTAATTTAAATTTAAACCAAGAAATCACTTTATTGATTATATATAGAGGGACAAACAAAGGAACTCATGATATAGTATAAACCTTGGTTAAACCAGAAAAAATTATATTACATGCAAAATAAGTCAGGCGATTGTGCCTTTTCTTTTTTCTACTTATTTTGTGGGCTTTAGTTTTAGATACACACTTCAAGTGCTAGAAAGACCCAGGGGAAGACCCCCATCTATTATCAAAAGAAAATAAGCTTTAAAGCATGGTGGTGGGAGCATGACCGGGAGTGGGGGCTGGTTGGGGAGGGGGAAGGAGGACAGGAAATAAATAAGCAGTTTCTCAGATGCCGTGAGTGCAAATATTAGTCTAATTGTGATTCTAGGCAGCAACCTAAGGCTACACATCCCCTAACAGAACTCATTCGTAGTTGAATAAATAATTTTATTTTGGAATTCAACCAAATAACTACGAACTTTGTAGCCATGAAACTTAACTTTTCTTTTGGTGTCTCTGGTCTAAATTTTACATTATATTTTACTTATTTATTAAACTTCTTCCCATTTCAATAGCCTTTGGCTTCAGGAAAATATAAAAACACATAACTCCCTAAAAAAATTTCATTTTCCCCATAGCCATTATAACTTGTCCAGCCTTTCCAGGAGAATAAAATATCAGAAATTTGCTTCATACTTAGCTCTAAAAATCAAAGGAGGAGAAAAATCTCCAATGGATTTTCTGATTCCAGAACTCTACAATTCAAACTGACATTCAAAGTGCTATTTTAAAATACCTCAAGTATCAAGCATAATATAAATTAAATATATTGAAGATTGAATATTCCTAGTTTTTTAATTCAAGAAACACTTATTGGATGCTTAGTGTATCCTAGGGACTGTGCTAGGCACCAGGGACTCCGGGAGGAATCAAATGCTTACTGAGAGAAGACCAATTACAATTTAGTGAATTGGAATTCTATCTCCAACTTCAGTGTGAAAGCAAGCCTTCATTAGTTTAAACCTTTCTGTCAACTCAAAGTATTGCCTATAAAACTGGCAAAATTCAGAAACATTTGTAAAAATTCAAACACAGTTTCAAACACTCATCAATATTAATGATTCATTCAAAGCAGGACAAATTGCTTTGATCAAAGAATCTCAGTGAGTCTTAATATTAGATAACTTGACATTAATTCATAACATTCTTCTAAAACTACTTTCTGTAGACATTAGCCTGCACTCAATCTGTAGCTATACTGGATAATAATCATTGACACTTTAATCTGTTTTTAAATGTGAATGTAATATTGAGTGAAAACTGAAACCTTCACTAAATCTAGTCCTTCCCCTGACTTCCTTGTTTTCATAAATGATCTGACCCCTGCAGAAACCCAGGTTCAAAAGTGTTCTCTCTAACTGTCCAGTTCCAATTGGTTCTAAGTCCATAGTATAGATTAAAAGTACCAGAGCGTTGTTGCAGTGCTGAGATTTTCACATTCTTAAGTCCTACCTCTCTGTTACTGAACTGTGTGAACCTGGGCAAATGATTTCACCTCTCTGTATCCCCGTTTCCTCTTCTATAAAAAGAGAATGACGATAGCACCTTCACAAAAGGTGAAGATTAAATGAGATAACACCACCCAAAAAAGTGCCTAAAAAAGAGCCTAAGCCCTACTACATTCTCAGTAAATGTTGACTGTTATAACTATTGGTACTGTTGCTATTTCCTCAATAAGTACCTCAAATTCATCACCTGCTTTCCCTTCAGCTCCATGGCCCTTGGCCAAACCATGTTTTGTCTATCATCTCGCAATAGCTTCCGACTCCAGTACTCTCTCTACCCCTCATCTTTCCACTCTGTGATTTAGATCAATAACATCAAAAGGAAAATCATTATATGCCCTCCTTCAGACTCCTTCAGTGAATCTCCATTGTCTGCAGAGAAAATCCAAATTCTTTTATCTTGCATTCAAAGCTCTCCACACGCAGGAATCAGCTCACTTTTCCCCTTATTTATCATTGTTGCAGCATAAGCACTTACATTCGACCCAGACAGGACAAGCATCCCACAGCTACACCCTTGCTTTCTGTTCATTGTTCCCAAAGCCTAAAATGACTTCCCTACATGTTCTCAAATTTTGCCATTCCTTAAGACGCCACTCATATGCCCCTCCCTGCACAAAGCCTTCCTGAGGTTACTGAGGAAGAGTGTGTCTTTCTCTTCTGAAGTCTCACAGAACTTTCTCTGTATTTATTTTGTAAGCAAATCACTTTGTTATAATTAATGTATTATAATTATTGTAATCATTGTATTAATGTACATGTTCTTCCTTCCCTCCTGGATTTTCAGCTTTTTGAGAGCCTAGAGAACATTCTATTTTCTTTGTGTTCCTCCTAGCATCTTTCACATGTCAGCCATTCAATACACTTTGATAAGTGACAAAAGGGAAATTATCAGAAAGAACAAAATAGCTTACAATTTGCCATTAAATGTATGAATGAACATTTTTTTCTAGGCACAGATTACTCAAGAAAGAGGAATTTTAGTTATTCCTTTTAATGGAACCATTTTTAAATTTATATTCTAGTAGAGGATCAGGATTAATCATTATAGCTTTTGAAGTAAAAGAAAAGAATACACAAGAGTAAATTTCAGAACTATTAAAAAGGTATAAAGTATGTGCAAAACTAATATGAGACAGTTCTCTCTTCATACAGAGAAGTTGAAATGTACTGATAATTATAAAATTTTAGAGCAAATGCATACAAATTATGAATGCTTTTATATACTTTTAAAATAATTACTCTGTTGGGCGCCTGGGTGGCTCAGTTGGTTAAGCGACTGCCTTCGGCTCAGGTCATGATCCTGGAGTCCCGGGATCGAGTCCCGCATCAGGCTCCCTGCTCGGCAGGGAGTCTGCTTCTCCCTCGGACCCTCCCCCCTCTCATGTGCTCTCTTTCTCATTCTCTCTGTCTCAAATAAATAAATAAAATCTTTAAAAATAAATAAATAAAAATAATTACTCTGTTCATCCATTTTGGAACATTTTATATCAATTAAATTTTCAAAGGTTGCTTTTTTTTTTTTTTTTTTTTACAGATAACAGTCTGTATATTCCCCAACGTAATTTCAAAAATAAAATACGGAAGGTGTGTGTTTACCCGGTCCTACAAATGAGCTTTAGAGGGGATAGAGCTGAATGGAGGATGTTATTCCCACGTCCTCTGCTCTTTGCCTGGAAACAGTTTCTTTTTTCTTTTTCTTTCTTTTTTTTTTTTAAACAATCCTGGTTAACTGGACAGCAAAACATTGACTTTTGCATCTGACTAATTTCTAAAAGAAAAACATTAGAAGCTTTATTGTAAAAAGACCAAAAGCTCCAAGTTATTTTTTCAACTCACAGAAGCAACATAAAGAAGTGTGTGCTCTTTTCTAATCTGATTTTTGTCACTCTTTAATTATCAGTATCACCATATCAAAAAGAGTAAGCAAAGCTCAAAGTACTTGTGATTTAATACAATGCCCTAGCTTAGATCTGTACACAGTGTAGACAGCCTTTCTTTTTCCATTTATCTCTCTCTGCCTTTCCATAAATTTCTCTTCAGAATTGACTTCAATGTCTAAAATGCTAAGAGAGGACCCACGAGGAGAACTCTGTATCTTTACACTTGTCTTAAATTTCCTCAAACTGCAACATTATTAGATAGCCTTCCCTCAGAGTACTTCTTCTCACCTACAAAATCAGCATGAATGGTATGTGGCAAATTATAAACCAAGCCCCTGTTTTGAGCATTGTGTTACTTTCTCAACTCTCACACTAAGAGAGTACTAAAGAAGAGCCTGCAGGTTATGGTCCTTATCATTAGTAACAAGATAAAACTTAAAAGTTGGCCTTGTATGCAATCGGAAGGCATAGTTGACAAAGACAAAACAAGATTTAGCGTGTATGTCCTTAAAATGAGTCCAAAGGGCCAGGCTTACTGCAGAAAAATAAAATCCCTAGAGGGAAAAGGACAAATTTCAAGAGAGATTAAGTAGCAGTTACATGTACTTGGTAGTAGAAATCGAAAGGTAAAAAGCCAGAAAATTGTAAATAAAATCAAGGTGAGAGATAAATATAAATAAATGTGAGGAATGTAATGATAAATGTAATAAATGTAATTTAATAAATGTAAATCTTTAGTCAAGGTACTGAAAAAGAAAATTAAATAACCAATGATATTAAGACACGTATAATGCAATAATTTGAACTTTTCCCATTGCATCCTCAAATGTTCCTTACTTCTAGAATTAAAGCCGAAGCACAAGATTCTTTTCTTGCTTCCTTCTGCATCTCTTTTTGGATGGCACCCAAATATCTCACACAAATCTCTACAGCCTTGATGAGAACTTCTGAGAACTGAAAGGCATATTTGTTTAGAGGATCTGTGACAAAAATTCACTGAAAAAAGTTGATAGATTTTGCTGAAGAAAATGATTTAGAAAGAGAAGAGAAAGGGACAAGCAAGGAGCCAACTGTGGAATACCAAGGGGAAGGAAGTGAGGTGAGGTCACTACAAAGAAACTAGATTCAAGTGTAAGAAGTGTAATCAAAAACACATATAAAAATGAAGAGGAAACAGTCACTATTGAAAACAATTGTAACAGAGATCTCAAATGTCCACACTCAAATATGCAATAAAATATAGCCTGTTTCTCCTCTGCAACTAATAACCAAACTTCCTCTTTAGCCCACCCTAATGGGATAAGAAAATTTATACTTACTAATTATCATGGCAGAGGTCAATCTTTTCCAGATTAAATTACTTCTTTTGGATAAATACTTCCCCCCCACCACTTGCTCCTCTCCAAGGTGGTTCTGGGTGAACATGTGCCTTGGATTCCCACACACTTACCTGAATGTGCCTACTGCACACAGTGCAAAATGCCAGCCTGAGATGGGGGAGCCAAGGCAAGTTCATCTGGCCACTGGGTTCTGCCTTTGACTCTCTTCCTTACAATTATCCAGGGTGTCAGGTGTAGATGGCCTTACCTTGTGTCATACTCTCCTTCCCAGGAGAAAGTCTCAATGCGGAAGGGGCAAGAAATCATACCTGCCGGCCTAACTCTCAATGTTAATGGGATCTAATGAAAGAATGTAGAGAGTCCCTTTATCTTTCCACAAAGACCAGTTTTCAAGTGTATTGTTCTGCTGCAAACTCACACACAAAACTCAACAAACAAACCAAAACAACAACAACAACAACAACAAAGTAAAGCAAACGAATAAAAAACCCTCACTCTGAAGGTCAAATGATGAATATTGGCACCCTCTTCAAAAAATATTATCTCCATTACACACTGATTGAGCTACTGTGCTGGGCCATGTACTTAAGTATTGCGTGGCTCAGTATTATTTATTTTAGTTACATTCCTATACATATGCTGAACCCGATTATTCTACCCTATTACCTTTCTCTCTTTCTGCTAAAATATACACATACATTTCAGCAACCATCTCAGGACTCTGACACTGAAAAGTTCAACTGAATGACTGTAATGCATGGAACATGATGTGTACACACCTTGCTGGTTGGTTTCCACATCAACAGCTGAGGTTTTATATCTATTACATATTGAAATTGTCATCATAAACATACATGCATTGTACTCTGGTCAAGTCTGATGCATTCTCATTGCTTGAATGTGCTCATTGGAAATTTCTGAAGGTGATTCTCCTTTCTGTGCACACTGTCTCCTAGAAAAAGGGGTGGGAGACACCAGGAAAAGTGAGAGTGATGAACAGTAAGGCTGCCAGCACTGTAACAGGGATCACTGGTTTCTTCTAGCATTGTAACAGGAATCATTATTACATCTTCCATGGTAGCTGATGTGAAGAAACTGCTGCCTCCCTCCCTGTCCTTCTCTCTCTAACTCATTCGAGGATTAGGTACACCTATCTTTTTGCCCTCACTTTCTCCTTTGAATATTAGTTGAGTTACATCATGCTTTTCTTGGCTCAATCCCTAATTCTACAGTAAAACAGAAGAAAATATTTCCTTGTCAATTAAATTGATATATAAAATCAAGAATTATGAATTTGCCAGATTTCAAAAACTCCAAAGCAATTTCTACCCTCTTTAGTCCTAAATGTCATATTGTTTGATTTGCTGATAAATACATTGTAGAACGTGAATAGACAAAATTGAACTAAAAAGTTTTTGTTTTGAAAAAATTTTTTGAATGTCTCAACCTTCCAAAAATAATTAGAAACACTCTAGGAGGTCAGAGAATGGATAATGTTTTAATGTTACATACAAATATTTAGCATCTTCTACTACACAATAAGTATCAATTGAAAAAGAACTATTCCCAACTTAGAAATAGAAGAAACTGAGGCCTACATTTACTGGTTATTTATTCAATATATTCAGAAAGGGAAATAATTCAAATGTCTAGGTTTTTCTTGCAAAGCAATTCAATTGAAGAATTATGTTTTGAGTGTCTACTCGGTGCATAGCATTGTGCTATGTGCCTGGGAGGAAAGCAGAAGGAATAGAGGTTATGACCTGTTAGAAGAGACAGACATATAAACAACTCACTGATATCAAGGCAGAATACATATGTCTCAAGATACAGTAGAACTAATACTCTGTCAGAACATTGAGAAAAGACAAAGACTGCTTATTTAACCAAGTTTATATATTGATTATCATGGGCCAGAGACTGTCTTGATTCCTTAGAAAATAAGAACCAGGAAAGTTGAGGTAGATGGATGGATGGATGGATGGATAGATGGATAGATGATTGATGGATAGATAGATGATAGATAGATAGATAGATAGATAGATAGATAGATAGATAGATAGATAACAGAAAGATAGAAAGAAAGAAAGACAGATGATAGATAGACAGACAGATGATAGAGCAAATGAGCGAGCGAGCGAGTGAGCTAGGCAAATGACATATGCTACACTAGAGGAACACACAAAGTCTATGCCAACACCCAAGAGAGTGATTAATTCTGTGTGTATGATGGGTGTTAAAGAGTTTTCAGAGAGGAGGTGATTTTTGAGGTACCATTCAAAGTAAGTTAGATTTCTCCAAATGAAAAAGAGATAGAGGACATTGTAGGAAAAAGAAACAGTGGGACCAAATGCAAGAAATTCTAGGGAATGCCAAGCCCTAAGATAGGAAGTATATCAGGAGGAGGGCTAGAGATGAGACTAGAGAGGTAGTCTGGGTGTCAGATCACGCAGAGCCTCATCTGCCTTTCTAAGGAGTATTTCCTCCAGGTAATGAGAAGGTTTCAAATAATTTTAGTGGGAAGTGACATGATAAATGTTATATTTTAGAAGGATTGCCCTAAAGGTGGAGTAAGGATACTAATGAATTTCTAACCATCCATTTGGTGTTCATTGACCGTATTTAGTAAATATCAAGAATTTTGAAATGATGAATACTTTCCCTTTAACTTACAAACCAACTTTCCCAAGTGCTGTAGTATTTTATACAGAACCACAAGAAATGATATAAATCATCAAGTCAAAGTCCTTTAAACACTTGATACCAGCCTGTCATGAAGGATTTATATTCCTCATGTTCTTCCATCCAGACTTCTCATTCCATCCATGCTCATCATTTCCCCAGATTCAGACCTGACACAACTTATCCTCACAGTTTCAAAACAGTCTATCCCTCCTACTTTGCCAAGTCATATTTCTTCCTGTCTTCAGGTTGCCATGTTTTTTAAGCAATTATTTCAAGGTTAGGTGCCACAGGATGGAAGAGAAAATGCCTAAGAAAAACATAGTTTTTGTAATAGTGAGTTTATAGTTTATAACGTAGTGAGTTAGATAAAACTACATACTCAAATACAAACCACGTGTGTGGGGTGCCTGGGTGGCTCAATCTGTTAAGTGTCTGACCTTTGGTTTCAGCTCAGGTCATGAGCTCAAGGTCGTGAGATACAGCCCACATTGGTCTCTGTGCTGGGCATGGAGCCTGCTTAAGATTCTCTCTCTCCTACCCTCTCCCTCTGCCTCTTCCCCCCAACCACCCCCCCCAAGCCCCCCTCTCAAAACAAACAAAACCAAGTGTGGTAGATATCCCAGGAGGACTCATTGTTAACTCACCCCTCTCTAGGGGAACCCAGGAAAGCTTAGTGTGACTGGTCATGACAACTGTGTCTTTAAGATCATTAAGATCTCAACGGGATATGACAAAGTGACCTTCCTGGTGAAGGGATTAACATGAATGTGGGTACAAAGGCAGAAAAGCAAAAGAAGTTATTGAGAAATGGAGATTAGTGAAGTTAGCTTGGATGTTTGGAGTAAAAAATAGTGGGAAACAG
This sequence comes from Neomonachus schauinslandi, assembly GCF_002201575.2. Classification (NCBI taxonomy): domain Eukaryota; kingdom Metazoa; phylum Chordata; class Mammalia; order Carnivora; family Phocidae; genus Neomonachus; species Neomonachus schauinslandi. Next base: position 28,543,083 of record NC_058410.1, on the reverse strand, counting down.
AGAAGTAATGGGACTGGTTGTATATGGACAAGAACCCTTAACTTTTGTAGAACCATTGAAAAATGTTAAGTGGAAGAGTGGAGAAGTCTTTAAGTTTTATAATGGAAAGTGCCTGTAAGATCATCTAGTTAAACCACTGCATTTTTTAGATGAGAAAACTGAGACCCACATAGGTTACAGAACATACTTGGAGCCAATTCTAGGTTCCTCGATGCCGCCATGCTGTTGATTCAGTCATGCTGTCTGTCGTGGTCAAACTCCAAAAATGCCTCTCTACATGATAAACTCTCTAAATCTCATTTTCTGTCCTTTTCACTCTCAAACACTAGCATCTCTGTGCTTGCCTTATACGTGCGGTGTCCACCTTACACAAGCAAGAAGTATATGTGTACCCCTAAATGCATACATGTATGTGTATACACGTATTTTTCTTGTTCCCAAACTTAGATTATAGATTGTTCTGGACAAGCCCCAAGCCCTCTCTGTGAATTTCCCCATCAAGAGTGCCTGCAATGTACTAAATGGGTAGCCGTTCACCAGAAAAGAATACCAGATGTAAGAATTTAAACAGGACTGTGAGGTTAGGGAGAGTTATATATGAGATAAATAGAGATGGTAGCTGCTATAAGCATCAGAAATGAAATGCAATGTTACTGTCATCCTATATAATAGTTCTGTTTCTTTCTGCATTGTTGTCTGGAGGTAGAGTTTCAGGAGGGTGGGCCAGACAGGGCTGGTGCTTGTGACTGTTGAAAGCTTAGGTCTGTGGTACACTTGCCCATAAACCACCGAGGATGAACCCCTCAACCTCTCGGGATCTCTTTGCAAATATAGTGCTGAGCTCAGAAAGCACGTTGAAGATTTGGCAACATTTAGGCAAGATTTTATAAAACTCATCCCCAGCCACTTTTTTTTTTCTTTCCTGTTTCTGTAAGGTGTTTGTATTCCTAAAAGAAAAGCATAACCGTCAGTGGCCAGTTTTTCTCCTTTTTGCTCTGAAACTACATCCCCTCCACTCAAAAGCCTTCTTTGCTGCCTGCATTATGTGGTTCACAGGCTGCCTGCTTATTACCACCCAAGTAAGGTAATAGTGAGAAATACAATTGAAGTGGCTTCTTCTTTTTAATGAACAATAAACCTGTTCCATTAAAAATAAGACCCTACCCTGGACCATTACAGAAACGTTTTTTGATGTTGGAAAGAAACGTCAGTGACTGTGAAGGGGTGGGGGAACTGGGGGCCAATGGAGCTTTCTGATGTTGTTCTTAATTATTTTTACTTCATGCCTCCCGTACCTCTGGCTCTAGCTGAGGCAGAAACGGTGAAATGCCATAAAATAACCCTCTCTCGAAGTATATTTGGCTTGACAGGAAACAGGAAATACCAGAAAAGATCACAAGAAAAGCTGTAATCATAAGATTTCTAGCCTAATTCTTTTGACGTCAGCAGTTTAGATAAGTCAGATAAGCAATCACAAGCATCCGCGAGCTCCGGAGTGCCAATCCAAATACCCGAAGTGCATCTTCAGCCCCTTTGAACTTGTACATTGTTGTTTTGCCCCTGCCCTTCTCTCTTCCCCACAAGAAGCATATCCTGAAATTGTGAATTATGAATTTAGTGTCAACATTAAGGTATTCGGAGACATTACACAGAGCTTCTAAATTGGTCTTAAAGCAAGTTCAGCTGGCTTCGTGCATGATAAACTCTGGATGAAGCTGACCGTTGATAAGACACGAGAAAACTAACTCTGGCTTGTCTCAAAAGGAGTTTGCTTCCTAGAGTTTAACTTTGCCAATCTTGACAACTAAGTGATAGTTACGATTTGTCACTGAGAATGTGCGAAGGGCTACATTACCATCTCTAGAATATGCTAAAGTAGTCAGTAACTCCAACTGTCATTATTATGAACTTTCCTTGGCCACCACCACCTCCATTGCCCATCATAACAAAATATGTCTGGGTTGGTTAGATATAAATGACATGGGGCATACACTCCCCTCAGAGAAGGTTTCATAACTTCAGAATCAGAACTATAGAATTTGACCATTAGATAATAAACAGAGGCACATGGACAGGCTGTTCAGAGGATGATGGAAGAGATTAAATCAATATTACATTACATGTAAATTTTAAAAAAACAAAAACTTTAAGGGTAAGAACTTATTTATACAGCATCTACCTGTTTCCAAAAAGATTTGTATGCGTATAAAAAAAGTCATAATAAAACATAAGAACATAAAGACATAAAGCCATTCTGTCAAGATGAAAGACAAAAACTGCATAGTAAAGTAGGAGGGAGGGAGAATAATTACGTAAAGTAATTGAGCCAAACTGAGATCTAAATTTCCTAGCAGACAGGGCAAAGTGGGGAAGAAATTATAGCACTCCTGATCTCCAGGAAAATTCCCTGAGAAGAAAACCATTTTTCCCCAGCTTTGGGTGTGTAAATAGGGCTCTGTTATCATGTTCATGATAATGATGATGATATTTATAATGGAGGATGATGGTATGATATGTATGACATGGAATAACGATCAAAGGTGTCCTTCCAAGGACTTTAAGCAGATATGAAGAGGTGTGCCACTTACAGACAGTTTTACAGACAGCGCAAGATGGTTCCATGGAGACCATTCAATTGGGAGCCAAAGTTGAGGTGGCCCCAGGTTGTGGCTTCAGAGTGGTCTTACATAATGAGGAGTCAAGAACATGTAGACAGTCTCAGGGAGTGAGGACAGAAGAGTCTAGCCTTGTGAGGGAATTGCAAGCCTCAGCAGAGTTCAGCTCTTGTGAATGTAGAAAGGTCACAGGCCTCCAGAACATGGAGCTCACGCAGTTCTACTAATTTCATAATGGGCATACGTACTCTTATAATCTTTAAAATGGGAAGAGAAAAATTAAACAAATGCTTCCTCTTAGATGGTAGAAATATTTTTATATTTGCCCTTGATTGTGCCAAATGTTTGGTTCTAATTAAATACACATTGACAAGTGTCCCAATTAGCTTATAGGGCTTTCCCTGGTTTTTGTTTGTTTGTTTTTACCTGCTACTCTATCTTGAGTAATACAGCTAAGCCCTTTACTTCATCCATGTTCCCTCAGTGTATGAACACATGTAGGCACTCAAAAAATACATGTTAATTAAATGTTGAGAATAAATAATATCTGAACATATTTTCATTTTATTTGAACCAATCTCCCACATTCCGCCTAACATTCTGTTCAGTGAAAACCCTCTATAATATTTCCCATGGAGTCAGAAAATTGGGAAGAATGTATGTGTTTAGATTAAAAGATAAGTATTTAAGAAAACCCAGTAAGTATGAAAACAAGTAGATTTCTTCCTATTTAGTACAAAAGCAATGAGAAGCTGGGTGTTATGCATATTGAGAGCTACAATCGGACATCTTCTCCGAGACAGCTTCCTGATAAACTTACCAAGGAGGGTTGCTGGGGCAGGGGAGGCGCTAAAGGAAGCAGATTAATGTCAGAAAGAAAACAGGCCCTTGCTTCATCTGAGTATCATACACGGACAATGATCTTGCAAAAGAAGTAAGGAAAAGAGTGGAAGACTAAAAGATGAGAGGAGGCACAACTGGGCAGAGTAACATCTGCTTTCTACAAAGAACAATGGAGTGTAGAAAGGGAAGAGGATGCCTCAGCCAGATAAGGCCAGAGAGTCGAAAGAGGAGGTGTCTGGACATACTAGGAAGACTTGTTACATACTGTATCTTCTAGCTTTAGAGCCGAGCTGCTCTTCCTGACGGCTCACCAAGGTCAAGGTGAGTGTTAAACTATCAAGAGTTGCTATACATTTATATTATCTGTCTTGGTCACACTACCCAAGTTGAATAACCTTGTCCTTTCATTGGAAACCAAGCATGAATTAAGAGGCATGTGAACACAAACATGCTGTGTACGGGCTACTGTAAAATTACTTTGAATCAGGTTCATGTGCTTTAAAGTCTTCCGGGGCCACTCTAGATTTTACTGAGTTCTTTCTAGGTCGTTGTTATTTGTTGTTGCCCTGCAAAGCTGAAAAGTTAAAGGATATAAAGAACTGCACTTCTCAGGAAGTCTTCAATTCTCAGATCTTTTGGAAATATTGTATCCATTTTTATAAATTTTGTGCTTCTGATTTATGGGTTTTTTTAGAGCTTATGAAAATTAATAACCACCTGCTTTCCTACACCCCTCCCCCTTTAGACCTATCACTGGAGATACTTCTCTTTAATTCAGAATTATCATGGTTAAATGACAGGCTCTAGAGTCAGACTTTGCATCTTTACTTAACTCTTTGGACCTCACTTTTCTCATCTGTAATATGGAAATAATGATGGAAACTGCGTTGTGGTACTGCTTTGAGGATTAAGTCAGATAATCCACCTAGCATGCTGCTAGTGCTAATGATTATTATCCCACACTTTTCTTATTTCTAATATTACCCAAAAATATTAAGTTGCCTTTTTAGCTTATCCTTGAATAGCAGGGAGCACTTATTCAATTCACATTCCCTCATCCAAGGTTCATACTCTGAGTCATAAATAAAGTGAGAAGAAAAGTCAGAACAGAATTTTGACTTATTTATATTTGCAATTCTAGTGATACAATCCTGAACGTACTCTTTACTTCTAATTTGTAATCCAACCTTCACCCGTTATACATCAGTACATACAGTGAAAGCCTAATACCTCTAATCATACAATTGCCAAAATATTCAAATTGGTTTGGGCTGGAGATACAGAGTTGAAGTTTTGGTTGAGTCAAAGTACATGCAAAAGTAATTTCTAAAAGGCTGTTGAATTTGCCAGTATTGGTTGTTAACTAAATCCTTTGTTAAAATAAGTTAAAATACGAGAGGCTTGTATTCTCATTTTTGAGAAGTCATTTGTTTGTGGTATGAATGGCCACCTAATGTCAAAAACCTAGTTAATCACCAAGAGTTTTGTGATTTGAATCCAGTCTCTAGATTTCCATTTTGTTGGGATGATATTTGCTTAGACTGTTTAATGCAGAAAGCCAATTCATAACATGTTGCCATTAGAATTCCAGCCACAGCTTTTTAGGAATCAAGATTGATCACTCTTGACAAGCGGCAGACCTTTCCAAAGCACCACAGGGAGAGAAACTTCTCAGAAACCAGGGGTTTTGTAAGGAGAGCAACATAATAGCTTATTTCCTAATGAAACTGGCAGGAGCTGATGTCTTCTGTTATGTTTAAGAAAACCATTAGATTTCCTCATGAGATTTCAAAGTTTGGAAGACCTTTGATTGGAGACAAAGGACAACCTGAAAACATATAACATCTGTTCATCCCAAAATGTCCACAGAAATCTGAAATTATTCAGAACTACCAGCCTGTTCATTGAACAGAGACCATCTCACCTCCAAGGTCTATTTCCTGGGAACTCAGCAGCAAGGTAGAAATAACAGTCAAAAGGAATTAAGAAAAAGACTATCTGGTTAATTGCTTTTAAAGGAATAGAACTAGTCAAAATTATCCCACTTTGGAATGTACTATCCATTAGCAGTCCTCATATATGATATTCCAGTGTTATAAGCAATGGTAGATTCAGGAGGCTTATAAGTACCTCACCTCTTATCAACTCAGGTGTTGGTTGGTGACCTCTTACGCTAAACAACATGTGGATTTGGGAAAGAAGTAAGGGAGGGAATGTGGGTGGGGGGTAGGTGGCATCTTACGAATTCCAGAAAAGATACACCATACCATGTCCATTTACTTTATGTGTTACTAGACCTCAAAAGAATTCCTTCAGCACACTGATTTGAAAGAAGAAAAGTGATTTATATAAGGAATAGTCTAATAGAACATAAGGCTTTATTTAGGTTCTGCCATGAAAATATCAGAAATAAGATTGGAAATCAGCAACCTAAATACACACAATCCACTTTTCAGATGCATGAATTATGAGCGAGCTACTCCACATAGTTGTTCAGCGTGAGCGGTGCTGACATGTCAAGCTGACCTGTGCTTCGGACCAAGGGTGGTATAATAGCAACTTTACAGGGTACGAGTTAAAAGTGACTTGTTTCTGAGGCAGAGAGAAGGCAGAAGAATGAATGCAGACTCCATCCTTGGCTCCAATCTCTCAGTAGTTCCCCAATGCAATTATACAGAATTAATCAATCTCTGGACCTAGAATCAAAAGACACCGTCCTACTTGCTATGCAGATGTAAACTTTCCTCTCTCTCTACCAGAGCCAGTCACAGTGCGAGCCGTGCAGATCTGAGTCATGATGGAGCCATCCTGGGAGGGCACAGTCACTTGAAACAGAGCCCATGTTTGATTTAAGCTCAGAATCACAACTTTGGCAAGAGCGGGTGATGGCTTTGCTGCATTTGAGCAGGAAAAGCCTGGACGCTGGGCATAAATTTCTCAGTTTTAATTATGCAAACTCCAAGAACATAGTGGCTGTTTGAATACGATCCTCAAGTCCACTTGATTAATCTCCCCAAGTCACGCCATTCAGTTTTCAAGACTGTTTCGCATTCAAGATTTTATCTCTCACCTCTTCACAGTTGAAATAAATGAACTGCTTCCATATATAAAAGGCTAATAATCCTGCACTTTAATGAAGAAAATAGTGATGCTGATAATAAGAACATCAGACATCACTGTCCAGAAAGTGTTTGCCATAAGTTGACCATTCCATCCACTAGAACTCAGACCTCTGCCAAGCTTAGAGAGGTTTATGAAGAAATACAAATTACAATCCCCTCCTCTTCAAAATTTACAATCCAGTTTGGAATCAAAGAATCAAGCAGGAAAATTAGCTAACAGTCCAAAACCCTGCATTCTGATGTCAAATATTAGCTGAAAAGTTAGAATACCTCTGAATCAAAATAGGTAATTATTTTTAATCTAGTTGATAAAAATAAATATCTAATATACCCTTCTTTTTTTAAGCTAATCACTATTTGCAGAGCTTTTTTTCCTGAATAAGGATTATTTCTAAATCTGGGTCACAATCCCAGACCTTCACCTTGTCCCTGACTTTGATGGAGGAAAGGACTGATTCTTTGGTTTGCATTTGATTTATGTCATTTTTCTCTCTGTGTTTTCTCCACTGCTCTGTCTCCTTTGCCCTCTCTTCTTTCCTGCCCACTATAAGAAAACTTAATATATTAAAATTCGTATTTATAAGTAAATAGCCAAATTAGAATAGATATTTAGATATTGGCTTTATAGAAGAAGCATGTAAATAAGAACCTAAAATCATCTTATTAGCAGAATAAGAGATGCAAGAAATCAGGAAAAAAGTATAAATTATAAGAAAATCTAAGTTGTGGTAATAAAAACAAGTTTATTATAAAAATTTAGAGTATGTAAGGAGCTTTCACATTTATATTACTTCCTTTATACTCTTAACAACTCAGTGAGGTAGATAGATACAGAATTATTACTCCACTTCACAAATGGGAAACTGAGGCTCAGGTTGTGTAAGAGACTTGTCCCAGATTAGAGCTAAAAAAATAATTAGATAAGAAGCACATACTGGATATGAAAAAAAAAACTAAAATGTCATTGGACAGATGAATGGATAAAGAAAATGAAGCATAGGTAGATATGGATAGATACAAAAAATGAAAAAGCACGTATAATGGAAATTATATGTATGTGATGGAAATTGCATATATATATATATATATATATATATATAAAATGGAAATACTCAGGCCTTAAAAAAAAAGAAAGAATGCCTGACATTTGCAACATGGATCAATCAACCTGGAGGACAGTATGCCAAATGAAATAAGGAAGACACAAAAAAGAAATATTGCATGATCTCACTTATATGTGGAGTCTAAAACAGTCAGATTCATAGAAGCATGGCGTAAGATGTTCGTTGCCAAGGGCTGAGGGAAGAGGAAAATGGAGTGCTGTTGGTCAAGCGGTCAAAGTGTTATTTGTGCAAGATAAATAGTGAAGATCTCATGTACAGTGTAGCGACAACAGTTGTATCGTATATATGTAATTTGTTAAGAGAACAGATCGTAAATCTTAACACACACACACTGTGGTAACTGCACAGAGAAAAAGGATATGTTATTTCTCTTGACTGTGGTAATCATTTCCCATTGTATATATACATATATCCAAACATCAGTTGTACATCTTAAATACATATGATTTTTATGTGTCAATAAAATCTCACCAAAACTCTTTTAAAAAATTAAAAATAATAAGAATAAATGAGAAGGCTTTGCACAATACGTGCCACTGAGTATGTGCTCAGCAAAGTCTGAGTTGTATCACTATGAAACAGAGCTGGGTTTGCAACCCTCTGCTTCTGATGACAAGTCTAGGGTTCTTTTCACTTTATATATATCCCTTGATACAAACCACTTCTTTAAAAAAAGAAGTCCTTTGAATTATTTTGGTTGCCCTTTCAGGTTGGCCCTGGGCATTCACCAATTCCATGCACCTGGACCCAAGGCTTCCTTGAGCCAGCACCTGCAACTCTGCCTCCCTGGCGGGAGGATTTTTATACTATTTCCTAGAACAGTGGGCTGATAACTGCCATATAATAGATGCATAGTAATGATTTCTTGAATGCATGAATATACACGAATGAGAAAAAATGCTATGAAGTTGACTGCCACCCTCTGTTTCGTTTTACTCTTAAATAGATTCAGTTATTAGCTAGTAGCGTAACAAACAGCTCTATTTTTGAATGAATCAACATTAGTGTTAATAGCATTGTTTATAGGAGAGTCTACTCAGAGATTACAAAAAATTCTGCACTAATTCAAGGGTAGTTGTTCTGGGTAGAAAGCCCTGAGACTAGTCTGGGATCAGGAATTCTTGAGCAATTAACCTAACCTTAATGACTCATCCTCCTTTCTCCCTCCCTCCTGTAAGAGAAAAGGATAGCATTACCTGCCAAATCTGCAAGTCAACGAGATATGAACTTAGGAGGACAGCACCTCTCAATGCTTTCAGTTACTTAGCACTACCCTACATAGGTCATATGAAATGTGTTCAAAGTCAGCCACCCGTAGGATAAAATCCACCAAAACCATTCATCAAGCATTAAATGAGTATCTAATCCAGGCTGGGCATTGTACCAGGCCCAGGGGGTTACAAAGATGACTACGATTAAGATATTACAGGAACGTGATTGAGACAGCAACTCAATATACCCGGCTTTGAATCCTGGTCTGTTGCTTTCTAGGTATGTGATTCTTGGCAAACTAACCTCTCAGACCTTGGTCTTCTCATTTGTAAGTGAGCAGTGTTCCTGCTAACATTGTCAGACCTCATACATGGGATATTAGCATTACTGTACTGGCCCTCAAGATGCTCACAGTCTAGTCAAACAACAAAAATGGAAACAATGAAATTCTGTATGGTGCTTGCTATGATAGATTAAGGCAGAGCTCTGTGAGAGCCCTGAGGACTGGAGACCTAACCCCTCAGTGCAAAGGGTGTATAGTGGTTAGGAACTGAATGGTCTTCTAATACTTTCTCGGAGATCCTCACAACATCCTCGTGAGGTAAATCCTATTACAGTTGTCTCCCCTACCTTGTCCATGGGGGATGCATTCCGAGAGCTCCAGTGGATGCCTGAAATCACAGATGGTGCTGAACCCTATAGACACTATGCTTTTGCCTGTATATACATACCTAGGGTTTAAGAACAATAATAAATAGAACAATTATAACAATATACTGTAATAAAAGTTATGTGAATGTGGTCTCTCTCAAAATATCTTGTCATGCTGTACTCACCCTTCTTTTTACGATGATGTGAGATGATACAATGCCTATGGGACGAGGTGAAGTGAGGGGACTGGTGTAGGTACTGTGTGAAGTAGGCTACTCTAAACCTTCTGACAGTGCATCAGAAGGAGGATCGCCTGCTTCCTGACTGTGGGTAACTGAAACCACAGAAAGTAAAACACTAAATAAAAGGGGACTGTTGTATCCTACTTTGTGACCTAAGAACGAAGGCACTGAGAGGTTAGGGTAGTTGCCTAAAGCCACACAGCTAGAAAGGCAGAATTCAAACTCAAATGGGGGGTCTCCAGACCACACCCTATTAGTCAAGATGGCACACAGCCTCTTTTCATGGAGGTTTTTCAGATCAAAGAATCGCCAAGTAAACAAAATAGAAGAAGTCCCATTTCAGGCCTAAGAACAGCAGCTCTGGGGTCCTGAGAGATTCCCTTCCCTCTTGCCATCCCTTCCTCTCCACCTCCAATGCCCATTTAGGCTCTGACCCAACCTAACATCCAAATCCCTTTCTAGAGTGGATCTGAAGTTGTCCCCAGGGTCTCAGGTTGACCTGAAGGCTGAATTGTCCTAGGTATGCACCTAGAGTCTACTGTTGATTCTAAGCCATCTCAAATTCTTGGTGGGGAGGAGGAATGACAAGGGAGCAGAGACTGATCACATTGACCTGAGTTTGGATTAAATTTCCTACTGTTGTTCTAGATTCTCAAGACCTTGGTGGGGTCAAAATTGAGGCAGGTTGAGAGATAATAAAAAAGAGTGAAAAGAACCTTTAATAGGGTCTTTGCTATGGCCTTGGGGAGGTTTTCTGTAAAGATAACACTAATACTAATTACCCTGACTACAAAAAGAAGGTTCTAGAAGGGACAGTATATGTGAAGACGAATTTCAAGTGAATACCGGGAAATAATAATGCAAGGACTTACAGGGCGTCACCAGTGGCCTAAAGAGTAAGCGGAGTTGAGCTAACGTCATATGATCCCTCATGAGCACATGGAGAATCTGATATCTGGAACCCTCAAATCCCTAATTGATAAAGTTCATAGATGCCACTTTAAAACCACAATTGGATATTTTGAGATTAAAAAATAAACCAGAAAAATCTCACAAAATCAAAGCAGTTAATACACCCATCACTATTTCCCATCCATATCCTCCTGCCTTTTTCTTCCACCACCCTGGGAAGTCACAACCTCCCTATTTCAGACATAGGCCACTGCAATAGTCTCCTGAGTTCCCTGTTGTCAACATTTCCTAAAGGTGAATCTGTCCTAAACACAGGTTACTCTTTCCAAAGCCTAGCTCTGCTTATGCCATTCTCCTCAAAATCTTCCAGTGGCTCTCCGCTAATCTGGCATCCAAGACAAACCATGAGCTGACCCCACTCTTTAATTTCCATTTCTCTGCCTCATTTTCTACATGCCAATGAAACAGGACAGTTTGTGTTTCTCTTACTCACTGTTATTTCCCACTTCTGAACATTTACTCAAAGTTGTCCCCCTTGAACATTCATGCCTCATCCCCAACCCTCTAATTTCCAAATTCCCTTATCCTTCAAGAATCAGCCCAATTACCACCATCATGTAGCTTTCCCTGATATCTAGGTAATAAACACCCCGCACCTGTAACACATAGCATCTCTTTTTTGCTTTCTAGCTAATGCTATAGTTACTATTGTATATTTTATATCTTCTGACTACATAATAGTCTTCCCTCCAACGTGCATTTGCCCAGGGCAAGACAGGTACTTATCAAAGTGCATTTAATTAATTAATAATATTTAATACAATATGTGAAATATCATCTGGTTTAGGATTCTATTAACATGTGAGAAAACTATGAAAATATTCACAACTCCTTAATTGTACATCTTTTTACTCTGGGGTCCTTTTTAGTGTGCAGCAGAAGACTATTAGTAGCTAAAATTGTTCTGAAAGTGCAGCTGTATTAACACTGTAGCTGTAAAGAAAAGCACAAACAGGTCAAACATATGCTTTGAAAGAAGAAAAAGAAGCCAAAATATAATTACTTTCTATCTATGCATGAGGAGCCAAAATCACCAAACAGTAGGCAAAAAAACCACTTCAGCTTTCTATCTCATAAATGCAAAAGCTACCCACCTGCTTCGCTGTTTGTGGGGAGTTCATTGAATAAGAGGCTGGGGAAAAGGGACTCAAAAAGGAGGAATCAACAACAGGCCAACTGTTCCCTTAAATGTGGGTCCTAAATGGAGACAGTTCTCCTCTTGAAGCTATGAGGGTCTCAGTCTAGGTCCTGTCTGGTTTGCTTGCCTGGTCCCAACTCATTTCTCAACTGTCTCATATAATTATCTCCACCTTCATATCTGGAACCATCACTAAGAACTTTATGATGCAAGTAAAACAATCAGCTCCATTCATCTCCTTTCCTTCAAAAAAGAGTCAATTCACTTAAAGCCCATAAAGCATTGTTTTCATGGTCTTTAGCTGAATTATCACTTTTTTTTCATCCTTTCCTGATGTCCCTAATAGATTAGGCCCTAAATACATGCTCATATGTACCCATCTTTCTCCTTCATGACACTTGCCATTATATGTTTAATTTCTACCTTTCCCCTGAACACTACAAGCCCCTTCCAAGCAGAAACAGTACTGTCACTTATTATGCCTGGCACATGGTAGACACTCAACAAATATTTGTTGTGAATAAATGGATAAACCAATGCAAGTAACAGAGAATCCGATGGCTTGTAAGTTCATGAGAATGGCATGTGTTTGTGTATGTGTAAGGATGTTTATACCTCATCCTTACAGACAACCATAGCCCCAGGACCCCACAAAGCACAAGTTCACACATGCCTAGAAGTGAGTGAAGGAGACACCTACTTGGACTCATCTGGAGACAAGAGAATTTGACAGCGGCTACCTGGGAACACTGCCCAAACCTGGGCTTGTAGCGTGTTCTCAGTTTACTCTGAGGACGTCATATCATCATGCGACTAACCATTTCTCTGAAACAATTATTTATAAATAAGCTTATCAAATTAAACATTTGCTTCACAAAACTGCCTTTGAGCCTGTCACAGGAGGACAATGGTTTAAAAAACTGAAATTTTCATCCATTTTCTCTCATATGAGAAGTCAGGCTAATGGTTACGAGTGTTGGCTAATTTAAGAAGAGACCTTGGGCTTGATCTGATTATTTTGTGAGTCCATTGCATCTACTGTAGCTAACAGTGGTGATCTTCAACAAGCATCCAATTTACTCTCAGCGCTTCAGGAATGTTGCTCTTTTAACTCCAGTTTAGGGAACTTTGAAGGATCCTTTTCCGAATCTTCCCACCCCTTCCACACATCCCTGAGGCCTTACGGGTTGCTTTCCAGAAGGACCAAACTAAACCCAAAGAGCAAACAGGGGATCCAGGGTACACAAATGTATGCTAAATAACATTGTTAAGTTATACAATGCAGTATACCTGATTTGGTTGAATGGTGTTTATGTGTTGTCTTTATCTAAGTGTTTTGTTCTAGATTTTAAAAAATGTCTGAGTAGTCATAACTTTCAGAAAGATCAGTTTTCTAGAGTAGTAGCTGTCATCGAACAGTTAATATTTCAGATTCAAAGGCTAAGTTATGCTCTTTTTTATCAGTTCTTAGTAATAATATGAAAATAGTATTTCCCCTATGGTTTTCAGAGTTCTAACTAGTGGCTTACAATCAGATCATCGATTTCACACATCACTGCCACAGGGCTTCCTCAAAGTTTCTCACATTCCAACGTTCCCGTAAAAGTTTCTCTTTCCTTTTTTTTTTTTTAAGTCTTATCCAAGCATGTCCACATGTAGCTCTTACCTTATTTTTAGTCAGTCTGACTTAATCACAATCCAGAAGGAAATGCCTGTGACGCAACCCAGCCATCCCCTATCCCCACAGCACAGCAGCTGAGTACCATGCCCCGGATTTTAACCTGGCTCCCCCAGGATGACTCAATGAGCTCTAAGAGCAAAGGTGCACCCTGGATTCCTTGTTTGCTGTTCAGGTTTGATTGGTCCTTCTAGAAGGCCCCTGTATGTTCAGAGTGTGTGGGATGATTCTGAACTCAATCCAATTCAGAGACGAAACCTCGTGGATACTCATTTGCAAAGCCACCCTTTTCTTATTAGAGCATCCATAAATTGTGAGAAATGCAAAGCCCTCAGAGAGTGTGACACTTTGAACAAATCCGTGGAATAATCATGGCCTGGGCTGCAGACAAAGAATTGAGCTCTCTCACTGTGAAGATGCAAACCAATTATAGGAACAGATATCTAACATAAAAGGGAGTTTTTAAAAAAATTGTCAGGTATGCTATATATGCTGTTACATAAAGTACCATGATAAATATTCTTTAAAAAGGAAAAAAAAAAAAAGAAGAAGTGACAAGGTATCACTTAGCAACCGAAGCAGAAGAGATGGTAAGATAGAGCACGAATCTGAAGACAGAGAAATATGAATTCCGGTTGCATCTTTGTCGATGATTCCCTGAGTACTCCTCTGGACAACCACTTCTGATCTCTGTAGGAATTCCTTTACATGATGGAAATAATCTATCTGTCTCCCTTATGCACAGAAACATTCTAGATAATATAGATGAGGTATGCATATAAAATTTTTCAGCTTAAAACATCTTCAGTAGTAACAGTTTACCTTTTTTCCTCAGACTAAATGATCCCAATGTTAAGTGAGACCACATGAAGTTCAGTTCTATTTCTAAGTGCTAGCCATATACCTCTGTTGTTTTCCACCACCAACGCCCCCGCAACTAGGCTACATACTCTGTGAAGAGCTGCACACCCGACCCTGAGCATTATTCGTGATTGCAGTGAATGAATGAAAAGTGAACAGTACTTAAATTATAAAACCTAAAACTCTATAGGACATTCTAATTAAGACTTGAATAGTTGTATGTAAGGATTTCTATGCACCCAGCACAACTAGAATTAAGGTGTTTTACTTCTTTGGTTGTTTGTTTTCTTTGTTTTCCGTTTCAACTATTGTCGATGTGACTTTGAGCAGGATTTCATGTTGATACTGATGTGGCTTCACATTTAAGCAAGGAAGGTGTTTTTCAAGTTGCTGGAAGTTAGCTGCCTGGTATTTCCCACACATCAGGCCCTGTTTTTTCAACACCTTGTGGATCACTAATTGGAGTTTGCATAATCTGCCACCAAATTGCAAGCATTCCTTTGAAATGAGTGCAGCACACACTTCCGTTTCAGAGTCAATGAGAAGAGAAGGTCAGGAAGAGGAAAAGCAGCAAACAGTGATCTCTTAATTAATTTAGAACTGAATTTCTGGTTCTTGATCCCCTTCAGGAGAAGAAAAAAGGGAAATGCAATCTGAAAAGAAAGTTTGTGGTTTATGTTTTAATCCTAAAAAACAGTTCAGTGGTTAGCTGCCCACATCGCATTACTCCACATAACAAAGGAAAACAATTTTGAAATGACTTGAAAATGTACTCTCTATGAAACTTTAAAGGCAGGGAAGCTGGAAGCCGTAAGCAGGCAGGAACAAATCATGAGAGAGAAAATGCTCTGTGCATGCAGGGAAATAGCCTTTAAACCATTTGGAAGATTGTGTGTGACTGCACATGCCTGTGTAAATATGGACATGTGAGGTCATGTTAGATTGCACTCATGGAGGAATTAGAAAATAATCAGCAGCGAATGTGTCTTCAGACAGCAAGTCATGATTTTTCCCTCAACTTCAGTTCTTGAAATAGTACAGTTTAAAACTGTCTCAGAAATGCAACACTGTTATTTAAAAAGCTGTATAAATGTGCAGAATTTTGAAGGCATTCAAGAGAGTCACTATTTATATACTATCTTAAATGGTTCAAATTAATATCTAACCAATTAAAATAAACTGGGTCTTTTGAATGAATCATTTCCAGCATTTTTGAAAACTTAGTTTTTAAATATACAATTATAAAATATGAAAAATGATCTTAAATTTGTGTTTGCTTCTTTGTTTTTATTACTGTGTTACAAGATCACGAAATCTTCATCAGGAAATAACGCCGAGATGAATTGCCTTGGTAAAAATATCACAAAAATAAATGTTAAAAAATAAATTCAGATGGTAAATATAATGCTAAAAGACTCAGTTAAAGAGGTAGCATATCTTTTTCTCTACCTATCTGGCTACCAATCAATCGATCGATCATCTATCTCTACTCTGAATCGACATTAAAGAAAAAGTGTTATTCAAACAGCAAATTTAAGCTAAACTGAACACAAAAGACCTCAAAACTTAAAGAATATTAAACTGATAAATAACAAAATTAGAAATCCCCCCAGTGGTCAACTCTTTCTGAGCATACACATTACGTTACAGGGATTGGAGTTATCAGTTGAATACACTGCACTGTATTTTAAAGGACCAAAGTCTAAAAAAGCAAAAGCACGATTCAAAACCAACTTTAAGAAACAGCTACCTTAACTCAAAAACAGTTGATAACATATCATTTTGATGTGACACACACAGAAGAGTTCAATTAGAAATGGATTGAGTCTTTAAATTCTAATTGAACAGGAGAAAAAGTCCATCACATTTGAATTTATTTGGATTAGAATCAGTAAATTAAGGCAAATTATTTATCTCACAATGATATCCAGGTAGACTATTTAGTAAGGTCTATGAACACCCACTCAATTTGTGTTCAGACCTTTATTTTTCACATTTTAGATGATTTTATTAATATGAGATTCTCAAATCATTAATATTGGCGTAATCAAGTGTCATGAATGACAATATTACTCAAAGAAAAAACTTTAAGTGTACTCTAACTTACTCTTTATTTTAAAAGTTTAGTAATTTTTCCAGATGGGATAGCATTTTAGACATTTTATGTATGCCATAAATCATTTAATTTAAAAAAAACACTGTAATTTTTATATACTTTAAAATACTAACACACATACCCTCTCTCCCTCTCCTTCTCTCTCTGGTTGTTTAGAATGTCATTTTTTTGCCTTTTTCTAAAAATTTGCAAAACATTGACTTTTTATTATCATCAAACTAAAATACTATGATGGATTGATTTTCCTACGTGATCATATTACTCAAACACTTACAATTTGAATCCAAAAATCTAAGGTCAGTAGAAAACAAGTTATTTGGGCTTACATAGGAATCAAACCCAAACTCTTGCCCAAATGAACAACTGAAATTCCTGTTGAGGTTAGAAAAAGTCTCCACAACCCCCTCAAGTGTCCTACTTTTCATGCAGCTCAGCACTTCCCAACCAAGCCAGAATGAGGAGCCTTGAGATCCCTGTGGTCGGCTGTTTCCCAAGTATTCCAAACCCACGCCTGGACCAAGAAGCTCCAGGAATCTCATCAGAAGTTTGGACCCCAGGAGGTTTCTAACTATATTTCCAAACCAGAAAGGTTTGGAAAAGATCTCACTGAACCTTCGACCCACTCATGACTTGCCCATCAGTATTTTGGTTTCAGGAGCTCACCTAGGAGTACTGACTACTTTCACTATAGCTGCATAGTTAATGTGCCATTTGCACTGGAGAAAACTTGGCCGGAGACAGTCAACATGGTTCCGTTTAACAACCTAATAAATACATTGAAAATAACCAATGAAAACAAAATTACAGAGACTGTCTTGTAGCTAAGCTGCTATAGTCTCTGCAGCCAACCTCAGCCCTTTCACCTCAGCGCTGCTCAGTTTAAAATCACTAAAGCATCAGAAAGGTTAGACAAGAGAAAAAATAAACTAGGGGGAAAAAAGCCATACCTAATATATAAGAGTTGAACTTCAAAATAACGGGAATTTTATTTTCAAAGTGCTAAAGAGGAGAACAGAGAGAGAGTTCATTCTACAATAAGTACAGAAGCACCAAGATATGATACTTCTCTGGGCCTCAGTTTTCTCAGCAGAAAAATGGTGTTCAGAATACCTCATTCTAATGTTTTGAGGATTAAATGAGATGAGCCTATGACAGCGCCTTTTAAATTGCACACACGATAAAAACTAAGTAGATGTTAGCTTATTTCCTGGGTTCCCGTTGACATTTTTCATTAATGCAGTCATTCAAAAAAAAAAATGTATTGAACATATATTACATGGCAAGCATTAAAATTGGTCCTAAACATACATTGGTGAATACTACAAATATAGTTCCTGCCTTCACGAAGGCTACAATCTAATGGGGGAAAAGAGCAAATGAAGGGTGAGGGAGGAGGGAGAGGGGAAGACAGGCAGATAAAAATTGTCATTAGTGTTATGAAAGAACTGAACAAATTTCAGTGATAGGAAATATTGGGGAGAGGCAGCTGGTAAGACCGATGTTTGAATTTTGGTTATTTTTCTGTTGATCTGAAGAAAGAACAAATGTCTTCTAATAATCATATTTTGCCTTCATCACGTTAGCGTAAGTTTCACAGTGTCACATTACCCTTTAAAAAGACTGTCCACCGGGCGCCTGGGTGGCTCAGTCGTTAAGCGTCTGCCTTCGGCTCAGGTCATGATCCCAGGGTCCTGGGATCGAGTCCCACATCGGGCTCCCTGCTCGGCAGGAAGCCTGCTTCTCCCTCTCCCACTCCCCCTGCTTGTGTTCCTGCTCTCGCTGTCTCTCTCTCTGTCAAATAAATAAATAAAATCTTTAAAAAAAAAAAGACTGTCCACCTTGTAGGACAGAGTATTTCAGAGAGAGACTGTACCACTGAAGACTTTTCTGGACATGGATGGTCAGGCTAACTTTCATTTTGTCATTACTTTTCCTTTTCTGAGAAAGGTCATAGGAGAGGTTCTGACAGAGTGATGCTGTTGATATTTCGAATCCTGACTTTCTGGTTCCTTATCAGTTGAGCTGTAGACCAGCACGTGCGATGGAAACTGGCCTGGTTGCTATGGTGGATAATGTCTTGACAACAGACGTGGGCCAGGCGTCCGTTTTGGATGTTTCAGGCTTGTCAGCAGCTCTTGAGAAAGTCGGTCGTGCGCTTTTTATTGGCTCACCTATACATTCTGGTAGGAAGGGTGAAGAGTCACTCAGTGCACCCTTCTCTTTTTGGAGAAGCCCCAGGGAGTGGTGTTGCTTATGGCTGGTCTGCTCTGAGAACATGGTTGGTTCTTGGGTTGTTTTGGCCTCCTCTCCTGGTTAAAGCGTGTTGATGGAATATCTGAGTTAGCAATGTCAACAGAGGTGGCTGCACTTGAATCTGCCTTCTATTTCACAACCCACGTCACCCTTGCCTTGTTTCCATAAGGCAGTATCACTCAACTAGGGCCCCAACCGAGGACCTCCTGAATGACATTAAGGGGACTGTACATAAGGGGATTGCTGAGCTGTCTACGTGCCAACTACTGTAATAGATCTTGGGGCAACAGATATTAAAAACACCCCACCCTTTTTATGTAAAGAATGTGATTGGGTTAAATAAAGGTGAAATCTATCTTTCTAATCATCTGTATTAGTTTGCTAGGGCTGCCATAACAAAATATCACAGACAAGCTGGCTTAAACCACAGAAATCTATTTTCTTACAGTTCTGGAGGGTAAAAGTCCAAAATCAAAATATCAGTAGCTTCGCCCTCTTCTGAAGCCTCTCCTCTTGCCTTATAAATGGTCATGTTCTCCCTGTGTCTTCACATGGTTTTCCCTCGATGGCTGTCTGTGTCCAAATTTCCTCTCCTTAGAAAGACAGCAGTCACACTGGATTAGAGCCCACCCTCTTGTCCCCACTGTAACTTGATTACCTTTTCAAAGACCCTCTCTCTGCAAAGTTCTGAGATACTAGGGGCTCAGATTTTAACATATGAATTTGGGCAGTTGGGGCACAATTCAGTTCATAGCAGCATCTTTATAACCACATATAGTATAAATCTAGAAATATATCATCAAAGTGTATCAGAGTATAAGTAGCCATGGATGATGATAATTTGTATCTTTCCAGCTGAGAATCTCAACATACTTTTTTAAAAAACTGCCATGAAAGTAAAATGCAAATCAAAAAATGACATTTCACCAAAAGTCTTATATCCAAATCAAATGAAACATTTTAGTTCCCACATGCTACCCAATAGACCTAGTTCCTTGGTGGAGAATTCATTCCCACCCCATTCCTAATGCAAAAAAAGAAATTGGGAAACAAGGTAGTAAGAAGAGCTAAAAGCCACTCAGAAATCAAAGTTTAGCATCACGAAGCCTTCAGAAACGTTGGACAAGAGGAAAAGTGAACTAGAAAAAAAAGCCATACATAATATACAGAAGTTGTGTTTCAAAATATTGAGAATTTTATTTTCAAAGGCTAAAGAGGGGAACAGAGAGATCACTCCCTCCACAATAATGACACAGGATCATTCGGTTGTTAACTCTAATGAGGAAAAAGTTCTGAAATAACCTCACTAAATCAAAGATTTTAGTTGACACTTGTTAAGAATAAAATGTTTTCAAGCCACAGTCACCTTCTCTCTTTGTCTCTGATTGTTTCTCCTTTCTGAGTGCTTTTCCTTAGGCATAGCAAAAGCATCTTTTAGACTTTTTTAAACTGGAATTGCTCAAAGCATTAAAGGAGAAGAGGAATCAGAAAAGGCTCTTGATGTTCTCTGGCAGCTGTAGTATCATGTAAATTCTAACTGATGGGGGCGCCTGGGTGGCTCAGTTGGTTAAGCGACTGCCTTCGGCTCAGGTCATGATCCTGGAGTCCCTGGGTCGAGTCCCACATCGGGCTCCCTGCTCGGCAGGGAGCCTGCTTCTCCCTCTGACCCTCCCCCCTCTCATGTGCTCTCTCTCTCTCTCTCATTCTCTCTGTCTCAAATAAATAAATAAAATCTTTAAAAAAAAAATTCTAACTGATGTACCAGGATTACCAAGTGTTGGGCACAAGGTCCCCACCCCCTCCAGATTCTCACAAAAAGGAAAGCATGTTGAACTGTCCTGCTTTCAGCAGCTGATGACTTCCTATCTTGGTACAGAGGAAATGAGATGTTGCAGAGGTGGCACAACAGCTGGGACACACAATCATGCTGCTCCTCACTCTCCGGCCCATTAAAACAATGACGAGCACTAGGCTCTCTCCACCCCATCCATATGGGGTTTTGTGTGTGTTCTAATATGCAATGGCACCACTTCATCATTTAAAGACCTAATTCTGGGTGAAGTGTGGTTACATATTGCAGTTCATAGTGCTTATTGCTTGATGGCCTTTTTTTCGCCCTAATTGCCCCCTTCCCTTTCACCCTTTCCCTCTTCTTGGAGCACGTCCTATTAGAGTGATCCCTGTGAATGGTACTCACTGTGGAGGAGAATTACAGGGGTTGCATAACAAACCATCACAGACAATGCCTCAAGAAGAAGCACACTTGTCAGAGGTAGGAAAGAAAACTCTAGCCTTAACTACATGACTCATTTATCTAGGATTTTGATTATGTATCTTATTTTCTGTGTCTCGGTTTCTGCATCTATGCAGTGATAACATTTTCATCTTTATTTTTTATAGGGCAGATAAATGTGGTAGGGTGAACATGCTTGTTTATCCCAAAAACCTATGATAGGGCAGCAATTAAAAAATGAATAAACCCACAAGGACAGGGTAGAAAAGAAAACATCAGTAAACAAGTGATACACTCGGAGGACAGAAAGTGGATGAGTGGGTAGTGACTGAGCTGTGTTTACCTTTTTGTACTACTAAGAGCCTGCAGAAGGGGAAAATGTGGACAAAATAAGTGACTTGTGCCTCAAACCTTTAAAAGACTCAGGACTTGAAGGCACCAGGGAATTGTAAAAACAGGCAGCAAGGGAGAAAGGAGAGAACTAAAAATATGAGAATTCGTTAAAAATCCATATAAGTTGCAGTTAGACCCTCAGGTCTCTTCCCCTAACCCACACACCCAAGCTAATACTCCCCTTCCAACCTGGCAGAAGACTAGGGTCTATTCTCTGAGGATATTAGGCCAAAAAGGTTCTGAACAACAGAACATGGTAACACCTTGGGAAGGAGGAAGGCACCATTGTAAGACCATGGGAATGAAGTCAAACCATGTCTACTAAATGACACCAGATTCTTTCACTGGGGAAAGTGACCCAGCCAGGAAAAAGACCTAAAATTATTCACATTTGGTGGGGGAGAGGTCTTCTGGGGAAAAAAGTCAAGTCCCTCTAATCCCTGACCATGAATTAAGATGGAATAAACTATATGCAGATGTGCAAGATGTCAACTTTTTTCTTCTTATGTACCCTTTGTCAGAGATCTTCAAGGGGATGTGTTCCCCCAAAGTGAGGATATAAACAGAGGTCAGCAGGGGCAAAAAGTAGAGAATCCAACACAGGAAAGAAGGAAAGAGAATGACCAGGAGGACAATGACAAATGGCTACACAAAGAGGCCTATAAGCAGAACCAACAAGATAAGAAAAGTCTCATACCTGCTGTGCTGCACAATATTAACGTGTTTTACCATGATTTCAAATACACAGAAGACTAAGTAATCTTAAAAAGGGGAGGTGTACAATTTTAAAAAAGATAAACATAGTACTCAATACAGCTCAGCTGTGAAATATTAAAACTATAATAATGGATATGATTTAGCCCAAATTGGAATGATTAGAGAACAGAAAGTATGGGGGGTGTGGGAGGGGATGAAAGAAGAATGTATAAGAGCACCAATTCCTAATTGTCTCTGGATGCCTAAAACTGAAAAATCAAGTTATAGTGCTATAAATATATTATTTAGAAATACAGAGGTAAAGGGGTGCCTGGGTGGCTCAGTCGTTAATCATCTTCCTTCGGCTCAGGTCATGATCCCAGGGTCCTGGGATCAAGCCCCGCATCGGGCTCCCTGCTCCGCGGGAAGCCTGCTTCTCCCTCTCCCACTCCCCCTGCGTGTGTTCCCTCTTTCGCTGTCTCTCTCTCGGTCAAATAAATAAATAAAATCTTTAAAAAAAAAAAAAGAAATACAGAGGTAAATACCATAATTAAAACTCTGAAACTGTTGAAAGTAACTGCCAGTGGGGTGTGTGACTAGGGATTGAGTGGTGATGAAAAAGAGAAGTGTTCTTTGGTTCTTTTTTTTTTAAAGATTTTATTTATTTACTTGAGAGAGAGAGACAGATAGTGACAGAGATAGCAAGAGAGAGCACAAGTGGGAAGGAGAGGGAGAAGCAGGCTCCCTCCGAGCAGAGAGCCTGATATGGGGCTCGATCCCAGGACCCTGGGATCATGACCTGAGCTGAAAGCAGACACCCAACCGACTGAGCCACCCAGGCGCCCCTGTTCTTGGGTTCTTGTAGGCTTCATAGTGTTAACTTTTTAAACTATGTATGGTATTACTCATATTAAAGTTAAAATTAAATTTAAAATATTAAATTAGCCCATATGAAGTACATATTTCAACCTGTATTTATAAATTAATAAGCATTTTAATGAATATTAACCTTATGGATTTTTATGAGGTCTTCCAAAAAGCAGAATTTTATAAATGCAAATTTCTTTGAGTTATTATTGCATTATGTAATATTCCTGCAACTATGCTTGTGAAAGAGGTTCCATTGATCCTGGATTTTTATTTTTCAAATATAAGGTATATTTTCTTTGTTGTTTATTCAAAAGCTGAGCTACTTGATAATATGCACAAATGTGTTGTGTGTTCCAGTATGGCACACATAGATGCACACAGGTTTCCATGATTATTTTAAATCCTATGGAGTCATCCATTGCTAATTCAAATCTGGCCAGAATTCCTGATTCTTTAAGATTTTTTATTTATTTTATTTGAGAGAGAGAGAGAGTGAGAGAGAGAGCCCAAGAGGGGGTAGGGTTAGAGGGAGAAGCAGACTCCCCGCTGAGCAGGGAGCCCGATGTGGGACTCGATCCCGGGACTCCAGGATCATGACCTGAGCCGAAGGCAGTCGCTTAATCAACTGAGCCACCCAGGTGCCCCAGAATTCCTGATTCTAATCTCAGGGTGAATTGAGGTTAGCTGTGGGATGAAATGCTCAGTTCCGTTGAATGTGAGCCTAGTGCCAAGCTACATGAGTGCTTCAGGGTGCCAGGTGATAAATGGAGAAAAGAGAGATCACATGAGGCTGATGTTTTAGCACATGCACGTGGTCCTCTTCTGCAGGAATATGGTGCAGGGTTGTAGCTCAACGTACAAAGAGGATATGGCTTTGCACTGTAAAAAGCAGCCCTGAAAGAACTGATTAATCTGGGGGAAAAATGCCAGTGAGGGCTGAATGTTAGCTATGCTCATCTTTGGATAGGTGTCTGATGAATAACTGTATCCTTGGAGTGCCTTTCCAACATTTAGCTAAGGCTACTCATCCTTCACAACACATTTAACTTAAGGAAAATGGATGAGTGCCCACCTGACAACTTTGATGATCAGACATTGCCCCCTTCCCCACCTCCCCTTTGCAAGATCCATTCTAGGGCACGCCTAATTGATTCCCTAAAAAATCTCATTATTAAATAGATTTGGATATCTGAGCATCCTAGATGCACGTGAGTGCAATACCACAAGGGTATCTTAGAATGCCCATGGTGATGAAAAGCTTTAAATATCCTGGGGGAAAAAATAACTGGTATCTAAAGGAGAGAAAAGGAAAAAGCATTTCTTTGGAGTCTCTGATTAGCAAGAGTTATACACAACTTTCTGTGCAAAATCCCACCCCAACTCCCAAATATTCTTCTTTTGGGCATTATAGATTATATCATAGGGGTAGCCAAATTTATGTTTAAAAAGTACATAAACATTTTAGAGTAAATAATGTTGAAAGATATACATTATACACTCTTATAAAATAGCCTTATAATTTAAAAAAAAACTATACATGCTTATTGCAAATATTAAAAACAAACAAAACATAAAAGTACAAAGTAAAAAGTGGCCCCAATCCTATCACCCAAGAAAAATCTATTTTGTTAATACCTTTCAACCATCTCTATATGGACACACATGTAATTTTATGTAAATGAGGGGTCATGCCCTTCATACTGTTGTCTAACCTGGAGAAACTATATATATATATTTTTTTTTTGCTTATTTTCTTTTATTAGAATCATGTTTTCTTTTTTTAATTTTTTATTGTTATGTTAATCACCATACATTACATCATTAGTTTTTGAAACTATATATTCTTAATGAATAGGTAAACTTCCATAGCAGTACCTTGGCTTTGTTCTTCTCTTTAAAGACCATCACTTATGAGGGTACCTGGGTGGCTCAGTCATCAAGCATCTGCCTTCGGCTCAGGTCATGATCCCAGGGTCCTGGGATCGAGCCCCTCATTGGGCTCCCTGCTCCGCGGGAAGCCTGCTTCTCCCTCTCCCACTCCCCCTGCGTGTGTTCCCTCTTTCGCTGTTCTCCTCTCTCTCTGTCAAATAAATAAATAAAATCTTTAAAAAATTTTTAAAAATAAAGACCATCACTTTTCATGCTCAGTATATCTGTCTACACATTAAGACCATATCTTGAAACTACACTGTCCAGTATGGTATAGTCATCAGCCATGTGTGACTATTTAAATTTAAGTTCATGAAAATTTAATAAAATTAAAAATTCAGTTCCTCAGTTGTACTAAGCACATTTCAAGGGCTCAAGAGCCACATATAGTGGATGGCTACACTATTGGATAATACAGAATAGTTTCATCATTGCAGAAAGTTCTACTGAACAGCGCTATTAGAACCAGATTTTTCTTTAGACATAGACCACTTAAAGGTTGGGGTCTTATTTATACACTTGAACTTTCCAAGCACTTTGATTTTTGACTCTTGCCAACATAATATAGGGTTAAATCCCAACTTTAGCAGTCACAGGTCACAATTCAAAGACCAAACATTTGGATGAAGAAGGCAAATAGAAGACTTTCCTATAATTTCCAATGATTTCTCAAAGATCATGGTTTCCAACTGTTCTGGTGACCAGAACAGCACCCTTTATAAGAATCTGGTCCATTGAGACATCATGGCTTTTGCTCAGTCAGAATGAGTGTGAAAATTTGAGGGTAGGTGCTCCCGGGTGGATTGGGATCCATCCTACTTCAGCATGGGAAAATCACTCCAAATATCAGAATATAAACAAAACAGGGACAATTAATGAGCTGCAGGGTCTGGGAACTGGATCCAAACCAACCACCCACCTGCAGTTCTAGATCTTATGCTACAGTGATGAGAAAAGAACTGGGGAAAAAAAAAAACAAATATATGTTCAGTATCAAGTTCTCAAAAAAAAAAAGAGTTCTCAAGCTGAACAAATAACTTCTCCCCTTTTTGGGTCCTTATAGTTCTAGAGAACATAACACAAAATTAAATTCCAGGCTTGTTCGATTCAAGACAATAGACTTTCAAGTTTTAATAAATTATTTTCAATTTAATAAGCACCTAAATTTACATGCTCTCCAATCTGATGCAAACTCCTCCTCCCATACACAAATCTCTGGAGGCTGAAGGTTTGGCAGTGAGAACAAACATTCTCACAGAAGATTTCTTATCCTTCCTCTTTCCACTTCAATTTTAACTTCCTCGAAATGACCTTTGGGGTTTCATTTCAACACATTGCCCCCCCAGTCCTAGTAAGAGTGTAGAAATATGAGGAAAAATAACAGCAAGAAAAGAGATTTACAATTTCTGTAGGTTCCCAATATGGTTCAGTTTGAGGTCTGTGGGAAGACTTGGAGTCCGTTTGATGTGAACAGTCTTAGCTGTACTCATGAGCCATTTTTGTTCAGTACACATGACAATCTTTCTCAACTCTGTCCTCAGGAGCAGCTTTTGGAAGGACTTTTTTCTATACTTATTAATTCATTCTTCCCTTTGCTGAATCAACATTTATTGAGCAGCTGCTGTGTACCCAGGAAAAGAGCCAAGTGTCATGTTTACATACATTAGTCAGAAATGGCTCCTGTCCTTGAGAAGCCTGATGTGATGAACGTTAAGATGGGGTGGTGCACAGAGGAGGGGCACCCAGTGCAAAATAGGGGAGGGAGGATGTGGTCTGAGAAAGTTTTTCCCAGGAGGAGAAATTTGAACTGAGCCTTAAAGCATAGCTATGAATTAGCCACCCAGTGAAGGTGGGTAGGAATATCCCAGCACAATGAAAGAGGAGAATGGCACGCTGTTTGCAGAGGACAAGTAAGTTGGTAAGGTAGGTACGGTAAACCAGGCAAGCAATAAGGCTGGAGAATTAGGCAGAGTCAGATAATAAAAGGCCCTCTGTTTCATCTTGAGGGTTATATAAAACCACTGAAGGGTCTTAAATGTGACAATGACCAAAGAGTCATAATTTCAGGGAAATTAATGTAGCCTGTTTGTAAGAGATGGACTTTAGAGGGTCACACATGGGAAGAGAGAGAGCTGCCAAATAGATGTGACCTCAGACAAGAAGGATGCTTAAACTAAAGGCATATTGGAGAAAGTACCCAATGAAATAAATTCAGTAAAGAGTAGGAGGTGAAATTTTCAGGATCTAATAACCAGTTGGACAAATGGAAGAGAGCTAGAATGGTCTCAGGGGCAACTGAGTGATTAAAAATAAACTAGTCTTGTAACACTTGTTTCAAGGGAGAGGTGGTTATTATCAGAACATCTACTAACATTCTGAAGACAGGAGAAAGAAGAGCACTTTGGGGCTTTTCTCTGTACATCACCACTGATTCTCTTTATCCTACAAAGTTTTGCCTCTTAGATCAGTGTCCTATTTTCTAGACTTCAATGACTCTCTCAAAAACAAACAAGCAAAGAAACCCAAAACATCTTTTGCTTTGTGGAATATTTTGAGTTTTGGCATCAACCTATATAAGACCTTTTCAGTTGTTTAAACAACAATGTTTACTGAGATTTATTCTGTGCCACACATTGCAAGTATAAAAAGAGGTCTCTATTCAGATTGCTCTTTATCTCATTTTTTATTATTATGTTATGTTAGTCACCATACAGTACATCATTAGTTTTTGATGTAGAGTTCCATGATTCATTGTTTGCATATAACACCCAGTGCTCCATGCAATAGGTGCCCTCCTTAATACCCATCACCAGGCTAACCCATCCCCCCACCCCCTCCCCTCTAAAACCCTCAGTTTGTTTCTTGGAGTCCATAGTCTCTCATGGTTCGTCTCCCCCTCTAATGTCCCCCCCCTTCATTTTTCCCTTCCTTCTCCTAATGTCCTCCATGCTATTCTTTATGTTCCACAAATAAGTGAAATCATATGATAATTGACTTTCTCTGCTTGACTTATTTCACTTAGCATAATCTCCTCCAGTTCCATCCATGTTGATGCAAAAGTTGGGTATTCATCCTTTCTGATGACTGAGTAATATTCCATTGTATATATGGACCACATCTTCTTTATCCATTTGTCTGTTGATGGGCATCTTGGCTCCTTCCACAGTTTGGCTATTGTGGACATTGCTGCTATGAGCATTGGGGTGCATATGGCCCTTCCTTTCACTACATCTGTATCTTTGGGGTAAATACCCAGGAGTGCAATTGCTGGGTCATAGGGTAGCTCTATTTTTAACTTTTTGAGGAACCTCCACACTGTTTTCTGAAGTGGCTGTACCAACTTGCATTCCCACCAACAGTGTAAGAGGGTTCCCCTTTCTCCACAACCTCTCCAACATTTGTTGTTTCTTGCCTTGTCAATTTTTGCCATTCTAAATGGTGTAAGGTGGTATCTCAATGTGGTTTTGATTTGAATTTCCCTGATGGCTAATGATGATAAACATTTTTTTCATGTGTCTGTTAGCCATTTGTATGTCTTCTTTGGAGGAGTGTCCCTCTATTCAGATTGCTCTTTATCCCATTTTTATTTGCATATTTGTGTATTTGTCTTTTTACTTATATCTAAATGTCATCATCATACAGTAGAGCAGTGGTCCTCAAACTGTAGCATGAATAAGAATCATGTGGCAAGCTGGAGAGCCTGCTTCTCCCTCAGCCTACCACTCCCCCTGCTTGTGCTCTCTCTCTCTCTCTCTCTGATAAATAGATAAAATCTTTAAAAAAAAAAAAAAAGGACGCCTGGGTGGCTCAGTCGGTTAAGAATCATGTGGAGAGCTTGTTAAACTCGTTTACTGGGCTTTAATCTCAGAGATTATGATTCTGTAGTTGGTCAGAGTAGGCCCATGAATCTATGTTTCTAGCAATTCTATAGTTGCTGCCAACATTGCTGGTCGGAGGATCACACTCTGAGACCTGATAATCTACAGTTTTGAGAGAGTAACTCTGATCTGTGGAGCAATGTAAGGTTCTTTCCTGTGTCCTAAAGTATCTATAACATGGAATTGACGTCAATGGGAATTACACAGGCCACAAAGGTGTCACATTGAGCTCTTAAGTGTTTATGACCAACCCCTCACCACTAGCTCTCGCCTCCTGTTTTTCAGCTGCATTTCCCACTGGGCATTGTTGTTGCTCGTGGTCCATAAGTTGCTGCAGTTACGGCTCTTGATGATGTCAAACAGTCCCAGCTGGAGAGACTTGAGAAATGAGAGCAAACTTCTCTGTCTGAACTTCTTCCATCCTATCTGAACTTAAAAGTCAAAGATTAATAACCTGATTGCCTAATGACATGGAGAAGGTGGTGAGATTTCCAAATATTACCAGACACTGGAA
The DNA here is from genome assembly GCF_002201575.2 of Neomonachus schauinslandi. Lineage (NCBI taxonomy): Eukaryota > Metazoa > Chordata > Mammalia > Carnivora > Phocidae > Neomonachus > Neomonachus schauinslandi. The sequence goes on along the minus strand of NC_058410.1, from coordinate 28,513,743 downwards.
AGGCTGTGATGGTCAGCTCAGGGACAGTCACACAGTTAGCCTGGATCACAAAAAAGATAAATGGGTAAGAACCTGTCTCAGTATGGAATTGTGAATTTAATGGCTTGCCAGTTGCTTTGGTTCTGAATTAGTTTTCTTGTGAATGATTTCAAATTGCATATCTCTCCTAGGTAGAGTTAAGCCTCTTCTCTTTATTTACACTATTTGGGAGGTAGTTTTTTTTTGTCTTTGCCTTCAGGTATATATTTTTCAATCTCACATACAGAAAAATCAAGCAGGAAATTATTGAGTAATTCAGATATCAAGTGAAGAGAGAGTAATGGGAGTGAGAATACGGAACAGACAAATAATACATTATATGTTAAAAAAAAAAAAGAAGAAGATAGCAGGAGGGGAAGAATGAAGGGGGGTAAATCGGAGGGGGAGACGAACCATGAGAGACTATGGACTCTGAGAAACAAACTGAGGTTCTAGAGGGGAGGGGGGTGGGGGGATGGGTTAACCTGGTGATGGGTATTAAAGAGGGCACGTATTGCATGGAGCACTGGGTGTTATATGCAAACAATGAATCATGGAACACTACATCAAAAACTAATGATGTGATGTATGGTGACTAACATAATATAATAAAAAAAAAGAATACAGGACAGATGTAAAAGATATTGTAAAGCAAATGATAAAAGACTTGTCTTTTCCAACAGGGACTATAGGAGATGAGAAGAGGTAGATGAAATTAACTACTAACTCTTTTGACTGGGAGAAGGATGGCATTAATTACATAAATATGGAGATTAAATAAAGAGTGATTGGTTTAAGTAAAAATGCTGAGTTCTGTTTTGGACATCCAGGTGACAGTGGGGCAGCCAAGTGGAAGTGTTTTGAAAAAGCTGGACATCTAGGACTGGAGTTCATATGAGAACAGTAGCTTGGGGAATGGCATTGGGACACCCCTACTTAAAACTGAAAACTGAAGCCCTATCAATAATGAGTACAGTGAGAGAGGTCCATGAAGGAACAGTCAGCAGATTCAGGACCAAACCCTAACAGTCCCTCCAGACAGATTCCACATAAGTGTTCCTTTGTTTTAATAGATTTGTGTATTTTCAGCTAGTGTTTTGGTTAAAATATAAGTAGTATTTCTGGAACACAGTATAGGGTTACCAGTGGAGAGATACACCGTGTGCCTGAGGGTGTGCACATGTCCACTGTATATGTCTACCTGTATAGAAAATATGGCTTAATTTGCATAGTTTAGAGGTTGAATTGGAGGGCATAATAGACTTAATAAAAGGCATAATAAAATAGTCTGAAATGGCATGCTAACAACGAAAATGTCTCTAACTTTTCTCCCTTTTTTCCATATCACTCATAGCACATGATACTGATGTGGGGATACTTTCCAGCCACATTTGAAAAGCCTCCCCTGAAGTTGCAAACCCAATGGTTTGGAAGGGAGATTTCAAATAACTCAAAATATACAGTGTAAACAAACTGGCCTTTTAGTATAAAGTGTACTAAATTAAAGAAACCAGATGCTTTGGTTGGCTTGGAACAGCTGGATTATGATTGGCTCTCCTTCACTAACCATTTTCTTTGGAGTCTCTTCACCTCCTCGTCCTTCCTCCCTCCTCACCCTCTTCCTCTCACTTTCTCCCTCCTCCCCCAGTCCTCCTGTTCTGTCTGATTTTTGTTTTCAGACAACTATAAGCTCATCAAATATAGGAGACATATCTCCCAGACATCAAATGGTTTCTGAAAATAGAGTTGTTAATTTAAATTGTTTGCTTGTACTCATAAAAACTTGCTTACTGAAAACCTGGTGTGAGCCTCTGAATTACACCTTCAATCATAGTTCTTAATGTGAAGGACTTTTTTATGTAACAATTTTATTTGACTTGAAAATTAAACGTTAAAATATTCCTCTTTCAATACTACTAACTGGGACATTTTATAGGGTCTCTAGGGAATCACTTAGATCCATAAAACTCCAAGTTACTTATCCATATAAAATCATGAAGCCTCACAACTCTCTGAGAAAGGGGTCCAGACCCAAATATCCCAGTTCATTAAAAGTTAGATAAACCTCAATGAAATTGAGTGAGTTTCCCTGACACACAGAAGCTTTTATGGGCCAAATCTACACTATCTCAAATCATTGATACCATGGGAAATTATTTAGCTCATGTAAATCCACTTTCACATAAAATATCTAGAGAACTGTACCACAAATGTATTTTCAGCTTGAACCATAGGGATAAGATCCCAAGAAAGGGAAGGAAAGGAAGGAAGGATAGGGAAGGAAAGGAAGGAAGGACAGGGAAGAAAACTTCCACACAGCCTGAAAGATAGACACTATTGCCTCATTAAGCTTTTGTTGCTGTTATTTTTTAAAAACAGACTTTATTTGGGGGGACACCTAGGTGGCTCAGTCGGTGAAGCTTCCAACTCTTGATTTTGGCTCAGGTCATGATTTCAGGGTCGTGAGATTGAGCCCCATATGGGGCTCTGTGCTGGGTGTGGAGCCTGCTTGAGATTCTTTCTCTCTCTCTCTCCCTCTCCCTCTACCCCTCCCCCACTCTCTCCCTCTCTCTCTCTCTCTCTGAGATAAATAAATAAAATGTTTAAAAAATAAATAAATAAAAATATGTTTAAAAATAAATGTTCAAAAATAAAATAAATAAAAATAGACTTTACTTTTTGGAGAAGTTTTAGGTTCATAGCAAAAGTGATCAGAAAGCACAGTGAGTTCCCATATACCCAACCTCCCAACCCTCAGCCTTACCCACGATTGACATCTTGCACAAGGGTGGTTACATTTGTTATATTGAATGAACTTATATTCACAAATCATTATCACCCCAAGTCTATAGTTTACTTTGGAGTTTACTCTTGGTGGTGTACATTCTATGGGTTTTGACAAATGTAGAGTGACATGTATTCATCGTTGTAAGCCTCAGTGATTAATATACTGTATAGTTGGGGGCAATTCCATGTTTCTGTAATTTAAGATAAATACCAGTAGTCTCTGTCAGAAGGCTTAATTATGGCTTAGCTTATAAAGGTGGTCATGAAAGACTTTGTCAGTATAGAGTGTCCTCTTAAGGATTAGGTATAAAAAGCAATTGTCAAACACCGCCTCACAACTGTGAATCGTATTGTATTTCAACTGGATAAGGGAATCTAGTAGGGCTAGTGGTCATCTAAAATGCACAAGTACGGGCGCCTGGGTGGCTCAGTTGGTTAAGCGACTGCCTTCGGCTCAGGTCATGATCCTGGAGTCCCGGGATCGAGTCCCGCATCGGGCTCCCTGCTCGGCAGGGAACCTGCTTCTCCCTCTGACCCTCCCCCCTCTCATGTGCTCTCTCTCATTCTCTCTCTCTCAAATAAATAAATAAAATCTTTTAAAAAAAAATAAAATAAAATAAAATGCACAAGTACTTATGCTCTCCCTTTAGGGGGTAATTTTTGTTGTGCTTTAGCAAATCAAAGCCTGGGAGTGGCACTGGTTCCAGACAATTAGAGGGGTGGTGGTAATTTTGTTTCATTTCAAGGAGGTAGAAGAAACACTCCAGAAATTCTTCACGGCCTCTTTTTTTCTCCAAAATCCCCATCACTACCACCCTTTCTGTCCACCCTTCTTTCTGCTGGGGCTCAGCTCCAGGCCCATGGCTGGCCATTCTGGCTTCGTTCTGGCACTTGCAAGAGAGCTGTGTGGAATGAGCAGCGCACATTCTGGAAATGATAGTGCCAATGCCCTTCCCACCCCAGGTGAGCTCGGCAAGAAATCTTTTCAAAAATGTACTATTGTATTAGACAGTTTTTAGAGGGTCTTAACGCAGTAGCTGATGCCTGAGAGACATGGGACCTCTTTGTTGGCTAGCCTTTCACTTCACAGTCTGACTTAGCTTCCCAGCTCTGAAACAGGAGAAGGAAAATAGGCTTACTTCTCTCCCCTGCTATACCACTCTCTCCTCAGGAGCAGGAGAAAAAGGAATTATTCTTTTCGTAGAAACTACACATACAGAGAATGAGTCAGGAAATTCTTTTTCGTGCCTTGACTTCGCATACTCGTGCTAACAGTGCTGTCCTGCTAGTAGTCAGTTTTGGTATCTAGGGGGATTTGCAAAACGACGCAAAGGCAAAAGCTTCTGAGCCCGCAACTCAGTTGGTCTTGCTTCTGTAATGCACTGGGACGCACTGGGAAGCTGGATGTTGAGACAAACAGCTCTGTGCCTGACTGACTTTGGGCTGGTGGCATCAGTTGACATCCCCAGGCACATACGGAACTTTTGATTTTCATCAGTAGGATGCTGGCTCCCCGGGAGATGGAGGGCTACGGGCAAAGAGTTGAGGCAAAAGAGCAAACAGAAAAGTCAATGCTGAAGAGTAACAGGAATTTCCGAAGCACTCACCCTTTTCCCAGGACAGCTCCACTTGGAGTCTGGACAGTGACTGTTGGGTGTCTTGCTTACCGTGTGTCTTTGCTCCACGTTAACCCCCAGCCTCTCTGCTCTCCACTTCCCTGGGCCACACTGGGATGACTGTGTAACTGAGTTGCAGAGGCCACGCCACACACAGCCTATTTTATAATTCATGCCACCTTCGCGTGATTATTAAGCTCTGAACTGTGTGAGTTTTTTGGATTACCGATCCTCTGAATGCTTGCCCATAATACCCCTCGTTTTGCTTTCTTGGCTGGGGTTGGCACCTCCTGCCAGCCTGTGATTGCTTCTTTCTGACATGGATATTTTCGGGATCCACCAAAGTGCGTCTTTGTCAAAAGAGAACTTTTCCCATTATTTTGTTTTCTGTGTTGGAACTGTGGCTCTGGGTAATTGGAGTTATAACCTCTGTGCGTGGGGAATATTCTCGTTCTCTGCACCATTCTGAATATTCTGTACCTTTCTTTTGCATCTACTCCTACAGGTGTATTCTTTTCCATGTGTACTATGAGGCTACTCACACTTTCGCACTCTAGTTCTTTTTCTATTTATTTTTTTTAAGATTTTATTTATTTATTTGAGAGAGAGAGTGAGAAAGAGAAAGCACGAGAGGGGGGAGGGTCAGAGGGAGAAGCAGACTGCCTGCTGCCCAGCAGGGAGCCCAATGCGGGACTCAATCCCAGGTTCCTGGGATCATGACCTGAGCCGAAGGCAGACACCTAACTGACTGAGCCACTCAGGTGCCCCTCTAGTTCTTTTTTTTAGTGACTTTTAAATATTCCCATATGCTATCTGCTTTTCTCCTTTGCTCACTCCCCTTCTTTTATCCCACTTTGATCCTGTCTTGAAGCTTTTCCAAAAGGGACATATTGTAATATTGGTAGATTCGGGAATCCAGGGTCTCTTTTCCCTACCAACACATCCATGATAATTTACAAAAACATTGACACCACGTTGACTAAGAGCGCATTTCATCCTAAAGTGAATTTTTGTTGCATCTCCTTTGACCAAGAATTAAAGATGCAGGTATTTTGCTTAGAATAAAAAGCATACAAAAGGGAAGTACTGTTATGGGAGACACTCGGCAAGAGTTGGAGAATGTCAGCAACTGAAGCTGCGTGCAAACCAGCGCCAAGGACGGAGCAGCTGCTTCAGAAGAATATTGAGAAGCTAGCTGTTATTCCCATTGGCACAGGAATGTGCCAATCACCACCCAAACTTCAGGAAGCCTCGGCCAGATTCTGGGGGAAAGAGCACCTTTGCATGCCAACTAGAAAAGGGCTTTGTTGTTTCTGTGTCAAAATTACATCTGCGGTGACTTATGTACTTTTCTCTCTTTAACCACCCATTCTCCCGTCATAGGTTGGAAGTAGAAAGAAAGCATACTGAGGACAGAAACATCTTTCTCTTCCATCTTCCATCATCTTAACAACAATTTTATGATTTAAATGTTGATGATAGCCTGGCTGGGCATCTTATGTTAATCAATGGTACAGGCATAAACAAATGCAAATGAATTTCAGAGGGTGACTAATCTACCATTCCATATGGATCAGTCCATTTTCCCCAGCTCACTAACCAGAAATGTGGGCTAACAAAAACCAGTACTTCAAAATTTCCCTAAGAAACTTTTTTTTTTATGTTATGTTAATCACCATACATTACATCACTAGTTTTTGATGTAGTGTTCCATGATTCATTGTTTGTGTATAACACCCAGTGCTCCATGCAGTACTTGCCCTCTTTAATACCCATCCCCAGGCTAACCCATCCCCCCACCCCCCTCCCCTCTAGAACCCTCAGTTTATTTCTCAGAGTCCATAGTCTCTCATGGTTCGTCTTCCCCTCCGATTTCCCCCCCCTTCATTTTTCCTTTCCTGCTATCTTCTTCTTTTTTTTTTTTTTTAACATATAATGTATTATTTGTTTCAGAGGTACAGGTCTGTGATTCAACAGTCTTACAAAATTCACAGCACTCACCATAGCACATACCCTCCCCAATGTCTATCACCCAGCCACCCCTTTTTTACCTCTAAGCAGAAGAGAAAAAAACCTTTCCCTCTAAGTTTGTTTACCACAAAGTATGAAGAACAAGACAGGTTTCTCCCCCAAATTTATTCTGACTTGGAATTTAAATCAATTCCATAAAAATGAAACCTAATTAGTTAATTTTCACTTTGGCTGTATGTAAACAGTTTTTTTGAGATCTGAAGCATTAACTTAGACGAGCAATCAGAAAACAATAACTTCACGTCCCTACTTTTCAATATGTGTGAGGCATGCAAAATTTCCTATTGAACAGCAGTCTTCTCCAAAAGCAAAAAAAAAAAAAAATCCTTCATATATATATATCCATACTTTGAAGATATATACATATATGTATTTCTGGTTTGAGAGCAGTTTGTTCTCATGTGTTAGTTTAGAGGTTATAATGCAATATAGATATGTAGCAAACAGTTATTGTCCACCATTGAAACTGCTAAATCTTTTGCTCTTAGAACTCTCCCAGAAATTAAAGTAAATAAATTAGCGAACGATTTGATTTTCTATAGTTTCAAAAAGTCAATCCTGGTGGGAGAAAGTCTTTTCTGTAAATCACACAAAGAAGAGTGGACAATCAGTGGGAATTCTGTGGGGCGATCCACCCCATTGCCAATACACCAGTGCTCGGGAGACCTAAAGTTCAATGTTACTCTCAAACCAAGCAGGTAGGCTACTCACAGCATTTCTGAAAATTGGACAGAAGAGAGATAGGACAGATGGAGATGGGTGTAGTAAGACTCAGGGCAGGGGATGTGCTGTACATGTACTACCATGTGTTGAACACGTTATGTCAGAGGGGAGAGAGAAGAGACTACTCCATAATGTGGGAGCAGAGCAGTGTAACCTTCTTTAGAGAGATACTACAGACAGCTTCCCTTGGCATTAAGAGAGAAAACAAGAGAAATGGTTCAAAATTCACAAACACTAGTTGAGGGTATGTTGCATATATCATACTCTGCTGGGAGTCTCTGACTCAAGAAGAGCATAAGGAGAAAGGGTAGGAGCCCATTAAAAGTTTTCAAAGCATGATGCAAGTTGTCACAACCATAAATATCATAAGGCAAAATGGATTAAAAGACAAGTGAACAAAAGACCATAGATTGTATGATTGCATTTATATGAAATGTCCAGACTAGGGAAATCTAAGACACAGAAAGTAAACTAGCAGCTCCCGCCCAAGGAGGGTAGGATGGGGGCCTAGGAAGGCGAGAACTAATAGGTATGGGTTTTTTTTTTTAAGTGATGAAAATGTTCTAAAGTTGACTTATAGTGAGAGTTGCACAAATCTGTGAATATATTAAAAATCATGGAATTATACACTTTAAATTGGTGAATTATATGGTATGTAAATTATATCTCAATAAAGCCATTATTTTAAAACTCTGAGATCATCAGAAATATGGAAAAAGAAAAGCTAAGTAAATGGAAGGAGCAATAAGTACTCATAGGTGCAGGGTCATCTTCTTCAGTCCTCCCCATCCCCAGCCTGCAGTCCTTTACCAGCTACTCACAGGGAACAAAACAGCAGGAGTGCTGAAATATCCTTGCTCACCTAGAAACAGTGAGACACAGGTAAAACTCTTCAGAGAACATAGGTGCCTCATTTTCTACCACACCTGAAGCCCACTTAAATGCAAGGCTTCATGGGGTCCCAATTCAGTCTTAGGAGAACCGTGAGCTTGTGATTATTGTCCAGCTTCTTTTTCCAGACAAAAGGGCTTTAGCTCGCAACATCACAAACTCTTGGATTAAAAAGCAAGAAAGAAAGAAGGAAAGAAAGAAGAAAAAGAAAGAAAAAAAGAAAGAAAGAAAGAAAGAAAGAAAGAAAGAAAGAAAGAAAGAAAG